>NW_026870696.1:300000-560000 GCF_963576545.1 Limanda limanda | reverse complement strand
CGTCGGTCGACCTCTTCCGAAGGTCGTACAAGCTCGGGGATGGTACCAATCGATCCGCAGGACCCAAATTAGTCCAGATGCAACCACTTTTCAAGTCTCTCCGACCTTCACAAAAAAAGTTATTCAAGAATATCTCTTTCTCCTATGTGCTTTCATCCCTAACCCTAACCCTAACCCTTCCGAAAGTCGGAGAAGCTCAAGGATGGTACCGATCGATGCGCGCTACCCCATTTAGTGGGGGTAGAGCCTACTTGCAAGTCTCTCCGACCTTCACAAAAAAAGTTATTCAAGAATATCTCTTTCTCCTATGTGCTTTCATCCCTAACCCTAACCCTAACCCTTCCGAAAGTCGGAGAAGCTCAAGGATGGTACCGATCGATGCGCGCTACCCCATTTAGTGGGGGTAGAGCCTACTTGCAAGTCTCTCCGACCTTCACAAAAAAAGTTATTCAAGAATATCTCTTTCTCCTATGTGCTTTCATCCCTAACCCTAACCCTAACCCTTCCGAAAGTCGGAGAAGCTCAAGGATGGTACCGATCGATGCGCGCTACCCCATTTAGTGGGGGTAGAGCCTACTTGCAAGTCTCTCCGACCTTCACAAAAAAAGTTATTCAAGAATATCTCTTTCTCCTATGTGCTTTCATCCCTAACCCTAACCCTAACCCTTCCGAAAGTCGGAGAAGCTCAAGGATGGTACCGATCGATGCGCGCAACCCCATTTAGTGGGGGTAGAGCCTACTTGCAAGTCTCTCCGACCTTCACAAAAAAAGTTATTCAAGAATATCTCCTCAGATTTGGGGGAATTTCGTCGGTCGACCTCTTCCGAAGGTCGTACAAGCTCGGGGATGGTACCAATCGATCCGCAGGACCCAAATTAGTCCAGATGCAACCACTTTCCAAGTCTCTCCGACCTTCACAAAAAAAGTTATTCAAGAATATCTCTTTCTCCTATGTGCTTTCATCCCTAACCCTAACCCTAACCCTTCCGAAAGTCGGAGAAGCTCAAGGATGGTACCGATCGATGCGCGCTACCCCATTTAGTGGGGGTAGAGCCTACTTGCAAGTCTCTCCGACCTTCACAAAAAAAGTTATTCAAGAATATCTCTTTCTCCTATGTGCTTTCATCCCTAACCCTAACCCTTCCGAAAGTCGGAGAAGCTCAAGGATGGTACCGATCGATGCGCGCTACCCCATTTAGTGGGGGTAGAGCCTACTTGCAAGTCTCTCCGACCTTCACAAAAAAAGTTATTCAAGAATATCTCTTTCTCCTATGTGCTTTCATCCCTAACCCTAACCCTAACCCTTCCGAAAGTCGGAGAAGCTCAAGGATGGTACCGATCGATGCGCGCAACCCCATTTAGTGGGGGTAGAGCCTACTTGCAAGTCTCTCCGACCTTCACAAAAAAAGTTATTCAAGAATATCTCCTCAGATTTGGGGGAATTTCGTCGGTCGACCTCTTCCGAAGGTCGTACAAGCTCGGGGATGGTACCAATCGATCCGCAGGACCAAAATTAGTCCAGATGCAACCACTTTCCAAGTCTCTCCGACCTTCACAAAAAAAGTTATTCAAGAATATCTCTTTCTCCTATGTGCTTTCATCCCTAACCCTAACCCTAACCCTTCCGAAAGTCGGAGAAGCTCAAGGATGGTACCGATCGATGCGCGCTACCCCATTTAGTGGGGGTAGAGCCTACTTGCAAGTCTCTCCGTCCTTCACAAAAAAAGTTATTCAAGAATATCTCTTTCTCCTATGTGCTTTCATCCCTAACCCTAACCCTAACCCTTCCGAAAGTCGGAGAAGCTCAAGGATGGTATAGATCGATGCGCGCAACCCCATTTAGTGGGGGTAGAGCCTACTTGCAAGTCTCTCCGACCTTCACAAAAAAAGTTATTCAAGAATATCTCCTCAGATTTGGGGGAATTTCGTCGGTCGACCTCTTTCGAAGGTCGTACAAGCTCAGGGATGGTACCAATCGATCCGCAGGACCCAAATTAGTCCAGATGCAACCACTTTCCAAATCTCTCCGACCTTCACAAAAAAAGTTATTCAAGAATATCTCTTTCTCCTATGTGCTTTCATCCCTAACCCTAACCCTTCCGAAAGTCGGAGAAGCTCAAGGATGGTACCGATCGATGCGCGCTACCCCATTTAGTGGGGGTAGAGCCTACTTGCAAGTCTCTCCGACCTTCACAAAAAAAGTTATTCAAGAATATCTCTTTCTCCTATGTGCTTTCATCCCTAACCCTAACCCTAACCCTTCCGAAAGTCGGAGAAGCTCAAGGATGGTACCGATCGATGCGCGCTACCCCATTTAGTGGGGGTAGAGCCTACTTGCAAGTCTCTCCGACCTTCACAGAAAAAGTTATTCAAGAATATCTCCTCAGATTTGGGGGAATTTCGTCGGTCGACGTCTTCCGAAGGTCGTACAAGCTCGGGGATGGTACCAATCGATCCGCAGGACCCAAATTAGTCCAGATGCAACCACTTTCCAAGTCTCTCTGACCTTCACAAAAAAAGTTATTCAAGAATATCTCTTTCTCCTATGTGCTTTCATCCCTAACCCTAACCCTAATCCTTCCGAAAGTCGGAGAAGCTCAAGGATGGTACCGATCGATGCGCGCTACCCCATTTAGTGGGGGTAGAGCCTACTTGCAAGTCTCTCCGACCTTCACAAAAAAAGTTATTCAAGAATATCTCCTCAGATTTGGGGGAATTTCGTCGGTCGACCTCTTCCGAAGGTCGTACAAGCTCGGAGATGGTACCAATCGATCCGCAGGACCCAAATTAGTCCAGATGCAACCACTTTCCAAGTCTCTCCGACCTTCACAAAAAAAGTTATTCAAGAATATCTCTTTCTCCTATGTGCTTTCATCCCTAACCCTAACCCTAACCCTTCCGAAAGTCGGAGAAGCTCAAGGATGGTACCGATCGATGCGCGCTACCCCATTTAGTGGGGGTAGAGCCTACTTGCAAGTCTCTCCGACCTTCACAAAAAAAGTTATTCAAGAATATCTCTTTCTCCTATGTGCTTTCATCCCTAACCCTAACCCTTCCGAAGGTCGGAGAAGCTCAAGGATGGTAACGATCGATGCGCGCTACCCCATTTAGTGGGGGTAGAGCCTACTTGCAAGTCTCTCCGACCTTCACAAAAAAAGTTATTCAAGAATATCTCTTTCTCCTATGTGCTTTCATCCCTAACCCTAACCCTAACCCTTCCGAAAGTCGGAGAAGCTCAAAGATGGTACCGATCGATGCGCGCTACCCCATTTAGTGGGGGTAGAGCCTACTTGCAAGTCTCTCCGACCTTCACAAAAAAAGTTATTCAAGAATATCTCCTCAGATTTGGGGGAATTTCGTCGGTCGACCTCTTCCGAAGGTCGTACAAGCTCGGGGATGGTACCAATCGATCCGCAGGACCCAAATTAGTCCAGATGCAACCACTTTCCAAGTCTCTCCGACCTTCACAAAAAAAGTTATTCAAGAATATCTCTTTCTCCTATGTGCTTTCATCCCTAACCCTAACCCTAACCCTTCCGAAAGTCGGAGAAGCTTAAGGATGGTACCGATCGATGCGCGCTACCCCATTTAGTGGGGGTAGAGCCTACTTGCAAGTCTCTCCGACCTTCACAAAAAACGTTATTCAAGAATATCTCTTTCTCCTATGTGCTTTCATCCCTAACCCTAACCCTAACCCTTCCGAAAGTCGGAGAAGCTCAAGGATGGTTCCGATCGATGCGCGCTACCCCATTTAGTGGGGGTAGAGCCTACTTGCAAGTCTCTCCGACCTTCACAAAAAAAGTTATTCAAGAATATCTCCTCAGATTTGGGGGAATTTCGTCGGTCGACCTCTTCCGAAGGTCGTACAAGCTCGGGGATGGTACCAATCGATCTGCAGGACCCAAATTAGTCCAGATGCAACCACTTTCCAAGTCTCTCCGACCTTCACAAAAAAAGTTATTCAAGAATATCTCTTTCTCCTATGTGCTTTCATCCCTAACCCTAACCCTAACCCTTCCGAAAGTCGGAGAAGCTCAAGGATGGTACCGATCGATGCGCGCTACCCCATTTAGTGGGGGTAGAGCCTACTTGCAAGTCTCTCAGACCTTCACAAAAAAAGTTATTCAAGAATATCTCTTTCTCCTATGTGCTTTCATCCCTAACCCTAACCCTAACCCTTCCGAAAGTCGGAGAAGCTCAAGGATGGTACCGATCGATGCGCGCTACCCCATTTAGTGGGGGTAGAGCCTACTTGCAAGTCTCTCGGACCTTCACAAAAAAAGTTATTCAAGAATATCTCTTTCTCCTATGTGCTTTCATCCCTAACCCTAACCCTAACCCTTCCGAAAGTCGGAGAAGCTCAAGGATGGTACCGATCGATGCGCGCTACCCCATTTAGTGGGGGTAGAGCCTACTTGCAAGTCTCTCCGACCTTCACAAAAAAAGTTATTCAAGAATATCTCCTCAGATTTGGGGGAATTTCGTCGGTCGACCTCTTCCGAAGGTCGTACAAGCTCGGGGATGGTACCAATCGATCTGCAGGACCCAAATTAGTCCAGATGCAACCACTTTCCAAGTCTCTCCGACCTTCAAAAAAAAAGTTATTCAAGAATATCTCTTTCTCCTATGTGCTTTCATCCCTAACCCTAACCCTAACCCTTCCGAAAGTCGGAGAAGCTCAAGGATGGTACCGATCGATGCGCGCAACCCCATTTAGTGGGGGTAGAGCCTACTTGCAAGTCTCTCCGACCTTCACAAAAAAAGTTATTCAAGAATATCTCTTTCTCCTATGTGCTTTCATCCCTAACCCTAACCCTAACCCTTCCGAAAGTCGGAGAAGCTCAAGGATGGTACCGATCGATGCGCGCTACCCCATTTAGTGGGGGTAGAGCCTACTTGCAAGTCTCTCCGACCTTCACAAAAAAAGTTATTCAAGAATATCTCTTTCTCCTATGTGCTTTCATCCCTAACCCTAACCCTAACCCTTCCGAAAGTCGGAGAAGCTCAAGGATAGTACCGATCGATGCGCGCTACCCCATTTAGTGGGGGTAGAGCCTACTTGCAAGTCTCTCCGACCTTCACAAAAAAAGTTATTCAAGAATATCTCTTTCTCCTATGTGCTTTCATCCCTAACCCTAACCCTAACCCTTCCGAAAGTCGGAGAAGCTCAAGGATGGTAACGATCGATGCGCGCTACCCCATTTAGTGGGGGTAGAGCCTACTTGCAAGTCTCTCCGACCTTCACAAAAAAAGTTATTCAAGAATATCTCTTTCTCCTATGTGCTTTCATCCCTAACCCTAACCCTAACCCTTCCGAAAGTCGGAGAAGCTCAAGGATGGTACCGATCGATGCGCGCAACCCCATTTAGTGGGGGTAGAGCCTACTTGCAAGTCTCTCCGACCTTCACAAAAAAAGTTATTCAAGAATATCTCTTTCTCCTATGTGCTTTCATCCCTAACCCTAACCCTAACCCTTCCGAAAGTCGGAGAAGCTCAAGGATGGTACCGATCGATGCGCGCTACCCCATTTAGTGGGGGTAGAGCCTACTTGCAAGTCTCTCCGACCTTCACAAAAAAAGTTATTCAAGAATATCTCTTTCTCCTATGTGCTTTCATCCCTAACCCTAACCCTAACCCTTCCGAAAGTCGGAGAAGCTCAAGGATGGTAACGATCGATGCGCGCTACCCCATTTAGTGGGGGTAGAGCCTACTTGCAAGTCTCTCCGACCTTCACAAAAAAAGTTATTCAAGAATATCTCTTTCTCCTATGTGCTTTCATCCCTAACCCTAACCCTAACCCTTCCGAAAGTCGGAGAAGCTCAAGGATGGTACCGATCGATGCGCGCTACCCCATTTAGTGGGGGTAGAGCCTACTTGCAAGTCTCTCCGACCTTCACAAAAAAAGTTATTCAAGAATATCTCCTCAGATTTGGGGGAATTTCGTCTGTCGACCTCTTCCGAAGGTCGTACAAGCTCGGGGATGGTACCAATCGATCCGCAGGACCCAAATTAGTCCAGATGCAACCACTTTCCAAGTCTCTCCGACCTTCACAAAAAAAGTTATTCAAGAATATCTCTTTCTCCTATGTGCTTTCATCCCTAACCCTAACCCTTCCGAAAGTCGGAGAAGCTCAAAGATGGTACCGATCGATGCGCGCTACCCCATTTAGTGGGGGTAGAGCCTACTTGCAAGTCTCTCCGACCTTCACAAAAAACGTTATTCAAGAATATCTCTTTCTCCTATGTGCTTTCATCCCTAACCCTAACCCTAACCCTTCCGAAAGTCGGAGAAGCTCAAAGATAGTACCGATCGATGCGCGCTACCCCATTTAGTGGGGGTAGAGCCTACTTGCAAGTCTCTCCGACCTTCACAAAAAAAGTTATTCAAGAATATCTCCTCAGATTTGGGGGAATTTCGTCGGTCGACCTCTTCCGAAGGTCGTACAAGCTCGGGGATGGTACCAATCGATCCGCAGGACCCAAATTAGTCCAGATGCAACCACTTTCCAAGTCTCTCCGACCTTCACAAAAAAAGTTATTCAAGAATATCTCTTTCTCCTATGTGCTTTCATCCCTAACCCTAACCCTAACCCTTCCGAAAGTCGGAGAAGCTCAAGGATGGTACCGATCGATGCGCGCTACCCCATTTAGTGGGGGTAAAGCCTACTTGCAAGTCTCTCCGACCTTCACAAAAAAAGTTATTCAAGAATATCTCTTTCTCCTATGTGCTTTCATCCCTAACCCTAACCCTAACCCTTCCGAAAGTCGGAGAAGCTCACGGATGGTACCGATCGATGCGCGCTACCCCATTTAGTGGGGGTAGAGCCTACTTGCAAGTCTCTCCGACCTTCACAAAAAACGTTATTCAAGAATATCTCTTTCTCCTATGTGCTTTCATCCCTAACCCTAACCCTAACCCTTCCGAAAGTCAAAGAAGCTCAAGGATGGTACCGATCGATGCGCGCTACCCCATTTAGTGGGGGTAGAGCCTACTTGCAAGTCTCTCCGACCTTCACAAAAAAAGTTATTCAAGAATATCTCCTCAGATTTGGGGGAATTTCGTCGGTCGACCTCTTCCGAAGGTCGTACAAGCTCGGGGACGGTACCAATCGATCCGCAGGACCCAAATTAGTCCAGATGCAACCACTTTCCAAGTCTCTCCGACCTTCACAAAAAAAGTTATTCAAGAATATCTCTTTCTCCTATGTGCTTTCATCCCTAACCCTAACCCTAACCCTTCCGAAAGTCGGAGAAGCTCAAGGATGGTACCGATCGATGCGCGCTACCCCATTTAGTGGGGGTAGAGCCTACTTGCAAGTCTCTCCGACCTTCACAAAAAAAGTTATTCAAGAATATCTCTTTCTCCTATGTGCTTTCATCCCTAACCCTAACCCTAACCCTTCCGAAAGTCGGAGAAGCTCAAGGATGGTACCGATCGATGCGCGCTACCCCATTTAGTGGGGGTAGAGCCTACTTGTAAGTCTCTCCGACCTTCACAAAAAAAGTTATTCAAGAATATCTCTTTCTCCTATGTGCTTTCATCCCTAACCCTAACCCTAACCCTTCCGAAAGTCGGAGAAGCTCAAGGATGGTACTGATCGATGCGCGCTACCCCATTTAGTGGGGGTAGAGCCTACTTGCAAGTCTCTCCGACCTTCAAAAAAAGTTATTCAAGAATATCTCCTCAGATTTGGGGGAATTTCGTCGGTCGACCTCTTCCGAAGGTCGTACAAGCTCGGGGATGGTACCAATCGATCCGCAGGACCCAAATTAGTCCAGATGCAACCACTTTCCAAGTCTCTCCGACCTTCACAAAAAAAGTTATTCAAGAATATCTCTTTCTCCTATGTGCTTTCATCCCTAACCCTAACCCTAACCCTTCCGAAAGTCGGAGAAGCTCAAGGATGGTACCGATCGATGCGCGCTACCCCATTTAGTGGGGGTAAAGCCTACTTGCAAGTCTCTCCGACCTTCACAAAAAAAGTTATTCAAGAATATCTCTTTCTCCTATGTGCTTTCATCCCTAACCCTAACCCTAACCCTTCCGAAAGTCGGAGAAGCTCAAGGATGGTACCGATCGATGCGCGCTACCCCATTTAGTGGGGGTAGAGCCTACTTGCAAGTCTCTCCGACCTTCACAAAAAAAGTTATTCAAGAATATCTCTTTCTCCTATGTGCTTTCATCCCTAACCCTAACCCTAACCCTTCCGAAAGTCGGAGAAGCTCAAGGATGGTACCGATCGATGCGCGCTACCCCATTTAGTGGGGGTAAAGCCTACTTGCAAGTCTCTCCGACCTTCACAAAAAAAGTTATTCAAGAATATCTCTTTCTCCTATGTGCTTTCATCCCTAACCCTAACCCTAACCCTTCCGAAAGTCGGAGAAGCTCAAGGATGGTACCGATCGATGCGCGCTACCCCATTTAGTGGGGGTAGAGCCTACTTGCAAGTCTCTCCGACCTTCACAAAAAAGTTATTCAAGAATATCTCCTCAGATTTGGGGGAATTTCGTCGGTCGACCTCTTCCGAAGGTCGTACAAGCTCGGGGATGGTACCAATCGATCCGCAGGACCCAAATTAGTCCAGATGCAACCACTTTCCAAGTCTCTCCGACCTTCACAAAAAAAGTTATTCAAGAATATCTCTTTCTCCTATGTGCTTTCATCCCTAACCCTAACCCTAACCCTTCCGAAAGTCGGAGAAGCTCAAGGATGGTACCGATCGATGCGCGCTACCCCATTTAGTGGGGGTAGAGCCTACTTGCAAGTCTCTCCGACCTTCACAAAAAAAGTTATTCAAGAATATCTCTTTCTCCTATGTGCTTTCATCCCTAACCCTAACCCTAACCCTTCCGAAAGTCGGAGAAGCTCAAGGATGGTACTGATCGATGCGCGCTACCCCATTTAGTGGGGGTAGAGCCTACTTGCAAGTCTCTCCGACCTTCACAAAAAAAGTTATTCAAGAATATCTCTTTCTCCTATGTGCTTTCATCCCTAACCCTAACCCTAACCCTTCCGAAAGTCGGAGAAGCTCAAGGATGGTACCGATCGATGCGCGCTACCCCATTTAGTGGGGGTAGAGCCTACTTGCAAGTCTCTCCGACCTTCACAAAAAAAGTTATTCAAGAATATCTCTTTCTCCTATGTGCTTTCATCCCTAACCCTAACCCTAACCCTTCCGAAAGTCGGAGAAGCTCAAGGATGGTACCGATCGATGCGCGCAACCCCATTTAGTGGGGGTAGAGCCTACTTGCAAGTCTCTCCGACCTTCACAAAAAAAGTTATTCAAGAATATCTCCTCAGATTTGGGGGAATTTCGTCGGTCGACCTCTTCTGAAGGTCGTACAAGCTCGGGGATGGTACCAATCGATCCGCAGGACCCAAATTAGTCCAGATGCAACCACTTTCCAAGTCTCTCCGACCTTCACAAAAAAAGTTATTCAAGAATATCTCTTTCTCCTATGTGCTTTCATCCCTAACCCTAACCCTAACCCTTCCGAAAGTCGGAGAAGCTCAAGGATGGTACCGATCGATGCGCGCTACCCCATTTAGTGGGGGTAGAGCCTACTTGCAAGTCTCTCCGACCTTCACAAAAAAAGTTATTCAAGAATATCTCTTTCTCCTATGTGCTTTCATCCCTAACCCTAACCCTAACCCTTCCGAAAGTCGGAGAAGCTCAAGGATGGTATAGATCGATGCGCGCAACCCCATTTAGTGGGGGTAGAGCCTACTTGCAAGTCTCTCCGACCTTCACAAAAAAAGTTATTCAAGAATATCTCCTCAGATTTGGGGGAATTTCGTCGGTCGACCTCTTTCGAAGGTCGTACAAGCTCGGGGATGGTACCAATCGATCCGCAGGACCCAAATTAGTCCAGATGCAACCACTTTCCAAGTCTCTCCGACCTTCACAAAAAAAGTTATTCAAGAATATCTCTTTCTCCTATGTGCTTTCATCCCTAACCCTAACCCTTCCGAAAGTCGGAGAAGCTCAAGGATGGTACCGATCGATGCGCGCTACCCCATTTAGTGGGGGTAGAGCCTACTTGCAAGTCTCTCCGACCTTCACAAAAAAAGTTATTCAAGAATATCTCTTTCTCCTATGTGCTTTCATCCCTAACCCTAACCCTAACCCTTCCGAAAGTCGGAGAAGCTCAAGGATGGTACCGATCGATGCGCGCTACCCCATTTAGTGGGGGTAGAGCCTACTTGCAAGTCTCTCCGACCTTCACAGAAAAAGTTATTCAAGAATATCTCCTCAGATTTGGGGGAATTTCGTCGGTCGACCTCTTCCGAAGGTCGTACAAGCTCGGGGATGGTACCAATCGATCCGCAGGACCCAAATTAGTCCAGATGCAACCACTTTCCAAGTCTCTCCGACCTTCACAAAAAAAGTTATTCAAGAATATCTCTTTCTCCTATGTGCTTTCATCCCTAACCCTAACCCTAATCCTTCCGAAAGTCGGAGAAGCTCAAGGATGGTACCGATCGATGCGCGCTACCCCATTTAGTGGGGGTAGAGCCTACTTGCAAGTCTCTCCGACCTTCACAAAAAACGATATTCAAGAATATCTCTTTCTCCTATGTGCTTTCATCCCTAACCCTAACCCTAACCCTTCCGAAAGTCAAAGAAGCTCAAGGATGGTACCGATCGATGCGCGCTACCCCATTTAGTGGGGGTAGAGCCTACTTGCAAGTCTCTCCGACCTTCACAAAAAAAGTTATTCAAGAATATCTCCTCAGATTTGGGGGAATTTCGTCGGTCGACCTCTTCCGAAGGTCGTACAAGCTCGGGGACGGTACCAATCGATCCGCAGGACCCAAATTAGTCCAGATGCAACCACTTTCCAAGTCTCTCCGACCTTCACAAAAAAAGTTATTCAAGAATATCTCTTTCTCCTATGTGCTTTCATCCCTAACCCTAACCCTAACCCTTCCGAAAGTCGGAGAAGCTCAAGGATGGTACCGATCGATGCGCGCTACCCCATTTAGTGGGGGTAGAGCCTACTTGCAAGTCTCTCCGACCTTCACAAAAAAAGTTATTCAAGAATATCTCTTTCTCCTATGTGCTTTCATCCCTAACCCTAACCCTAACCCTTCCGAAAGTCGGAGAAGCTCAAGGATGGTACCGATCGATGCGCGCTACCCCATTTAGTGGGGGTAGAGCCTACTTGTAAGTCTCTCCGACCTTCACAAAAAAAGTTATTCAAGAATATCTCTTTCTCCTATGTGCTTTCATCCCTAACCCTAACCCTAACCCTTCCGAAAGTCGGAGAAGCTCAAGGATGGTACTGATCGATGCGCGCTACCCCATTTAGTGGGGGTAGAGCCTACTTGCAAGTCTCTCCGACCTTCAAAAAAAGTTATTCAAGAATATCTCCTCAGATTTGGGGGAATTTCGTCGGTCGACCTCTTCCGAAGGTCGTACAAGCTCGGGGATGGTACCAATCGATCCGCAGGACCCAAATTAGTCCAGATGCAACCACTTTCCAAGTCTCTCCGACCTTCACAAAAAAAGTTATTCAAGAATATCTCTTTCTCCTATGTGCTTTCATCCCTAACCCTAACCCTAACCCTTCCGAAAGTCGGAGAAGCTCAAGGATGGTTCCGATCGATGCGCGCTACCCCATTTAGTGGGGGTAGAGCCTACTTGCAAGTCTCTCCGACCTTCACAAAAAAAGTTATTCAAGAATATCTCCTCAGATTTGGGGGAATTTCGTCGGTCGACCTCTTCCGAAGGTCGTACAAGCTCGGGGATGGTACCAATCGATCTGCAGGACCCAAATTAGTCCAGATGCAACCACTTTCCAAGTCTCTCCGACCTTCACAAAAAAAGTTATTCAAGAATATCTCTTTCTCCTATGTGCTTTCATCCCTAACCCTAACCCTAACCCTTCCGAAAGTCGGAGAAGCTCAAGGATGGTACCGATCGATGCGCGCTACCCCATTTAGTGGGGGTAGAGCCTACTTGCAAGTCTCTCAGACCTTCACAAAAAAAGTTATTCAAGAATATCTCTTTCTCCTATGTGCTTTCATCCCTAACCCTAACCCTAACCCTTCCGAAAGTCGGAGAAGCTCAAGGATGGTACCGATCGATGCGCGCTACCCCATTTAGTGGGGGTAGAGCCTACTTGCAAGTCTCTCGGACCTTCACAAAAAAAGTTATTCAAGAATATCTCTTTCTCCTATGTGCTTTCATCCCTAACCCTAACCCTAACCCTTCCGAAAGTCGGAGAAGCTCAAGGATGGTACCGATCGATGCGCGCTACCCCATTTAGTGGGGGTAGAGCCTACTTGCAAGTCTCTCCGACCTTCACAAAAAAAGTTATTCAAGAATATCTCCTCAGATTTGGGGGAATTTCGTCGGTCGACCTCTTCCGAAGGTCGTACAAGCTCGGGGATGGTACCAATCGATCTGCAGGACCCAAATTAGTCCAGATGCAACCACTTTCCAAGTCTCTCCGACCTTCAAAAAAAAAGTTATTCAAGAATATCTCTTTCTCCTATGTGCTTTCATCCCTAACCCTAACCCTAACCCTTCCGAAAGTCGGAGAAGCTCAAGGATGGTACCGATCGATGCGCGCAACCCCATTTAGTGGGGGTAGAGCCTACTTGCAAGTCTCTCCGACCTTCACAAAAAAAGTTATTCAAGAATATCTCTTTCTCCTATGTGCTTTCATCCCTAACCCTAACCCTAACCCTTCCGAAAGTCGGAGAAGCTCAAGGATGGTACCGATCGATGCGCGCTACCCCATTTAGTGGGGGTAGAGCCTACTTGCAAGTCTCTCCGACCTTCACAAAAAAAGTTATTCAAGAATATCTCTTTCTCCTATGTGCTTTCATCCCTAACCCTAACCCTAACCCTTCCGAAAGTCGGAGAAGCTCAAGGATAGTACCGATCGATGCGCGCTACCCCATTTAGTGGGGGTAGAGCCTACTTGCAAGTCTCTCCGACCTTCACAAAAAAAGTTATTCAAGAATATCTCTTTCTCCTATGTGCTTTCATCCCTAACCCTAACCCTAACCCTTCCGAAAGTCGGAGAAGCTCAAGGATGGTAACGATCGATGCGCGCTACCCCATTTAGTGGGGGTAGAGCCTACTTGCAAGTCTCTCCGACCTTCACAAAAAAAGTTATTCAAGAATATCTCTTTCTCCTATGTGCTTTCATCCCTAACCCTAACCCTAACCCTTCCGAAAGTCGGAGAAGCTCAAGGATGGTACCGATCGATGCGCGCAACCCCATTTAGTGGGGGTAGAGCCTACTTGCAAGTCTCTCCGACCTTCACAAAAAAAGTTATTCAAGAATATCTCTTTCTCCTATGTGCTTTCATCCCTAACCCTAACCCTAACCCTTCCGAAAGTCGGAGAAGCTCAAGGATGGTACCGATCGATGCGCGCTACCCCATTTAGTGGGGGTAGAGCCTACTTGCAAGTCTCTCCGACCTTCACAAAAAAAGTTATTCAAGAATATCTCTTTCTCCTATGTGCTTTCATCCCTAACCCTAACCCTAACCCTTCCGAAAGTCGGAGAAGCTCAAGGATAGTACCGATCGATGCGCGCTACCCCATTTAGTGGGGGTAGAGCCTACTTGCAAGTCTCTCCGACCTTCACAAAAAAAGTTATTCAAGAATATCTCTTTCTCCTATGTGCTTTCATCCCTAACCCTAACCCTAACCCTTCCGAAAGTCGGAGAAGCTCAAGGATGGTAACGATCGATGCGCGCTACCCCATTTAGTGGGGGTAGAGCCTACTTGCAAGTCTCTCCGACCTTCACAAAAAAAGTTATTCAAGAATATCTCTTTCTCCTATGTGCTTTCATCCCTAACCCTAACCCTAACCCTTCCGAAAGTCGGAGAAGCTCAAGGATGGTACCGATCGATGCGCGCTACCCCATTTAGTGGGGGTAGAGCCTACTTGCAAGTCTCTCCGACCTTCACAAAAAAAGTTATTCAAGAATATCTCCTCAGATTTGGGGGAATTTCGTCTGTCGACCTCTTCCGAAGGTCGTACAAGCTCGGGGATGGTACCAATCGATCCGCAGGACCCAAATTAGTCCAGATGCAACCACTTTCCAAGTCTCTCCGACCTTCACAAAAAAAGTTATTCAAGAATATCTCTTTCTCCTATGTGCTTTCATCCCTAACCCTAACCCTTCCGAAAGTCGGAGAAGCTCAAAGATGGTACCGATCGATGCGCGCTACCCCATTTAGTGGGGGTAGAGCCTACTTGCAAGTCTCTCCGACCTTCACAAAAAACGTTATTCAAGAATATCTCTTTCTCCTATGTGCTTTCATCCCTAACCCTAACCCTAACCCTTCCGAAAGTCGGAGAAGCTCAAAGATAGTACCGATCGATGCGCGCTACCCCATTTAGTGGGGGTAGAGCCTACTTGCAAGTCTCTCCGACCTTCACAAAAAAAGTTATTCAAGAATATCTCCTCAGATTTGGGGGAATTTCGTCGGTCGACCTCTTCCGAAGGTCGTACAAGCTCGGGGATGGTACCAATCGATCCGCAGGACCCAAATTAGTCCAGATGCAACCACTTTCCAAGTCTCTCCGACCTTCACAAAAAAAGTTATTCAAGAATATCTCTTTCTCCTATGTGCTTTCATCCCTAACCCTAACCCTAACCCTTCCGAAAGTCGGAGAAGCTCAAGGATGGTACCGATCGATGCGCGCTACCCCATTTAGTGGGGGTAAAGCCTACTTGCAAGTCTCTCCGACCTTCACAAAAAAAGTTATTCAAGAATATCTCTTTCTCCTATGTGCTTTCATCCCTAACCCTAACCCTAACCCTTCCGAAAGTCGGAGAAGCTCACGGATGGTACCGATCGATGCGCGCTACCCCATTTAGTGGGGGTAGAGCCTACTTGCAAGTCTCTCCGACCTTCACAAAAAACGTTATTCAAGAATATCTCTTTCTCCTATGTGCTTTCATCCCTAACCCTAACCCTAACCCTTCCGAAAGTCAAAGAAGCTCAAGGATGGTACCGATCGATGCGCGCTACCCCATTTAGTGGGGGTAGAGCCTACTTGCAAGTCTCTCCGACCTTCACAAAAAAAGTTATTCAAGAATATCTCCTCAGATTTGGGGGAATTTCGTCGGTCGACCTCTTCCGAAGGTCGTACAAGCTCGGGGACGGTACCAATCGATCCGCAGGACCCAAATTAGTCCAGATGCAACCACTTTCCAAGTCTCTCCGACCTTCACAAAAAAAGTTATTCAAGAATATCTCTTTCTCCTATGTGCTTTCATCCCTAACCCTAACCCTAACCCTTCCGAAAGTCGGAGAAGCTCAAGGATGGTACCGATCGATGCGCGCTACCCCATTTAGTGGGGGTAGAGCCTACTTGCAAGTCTCTCCGACCTTCACAAAAAAAGTTATTCAAGAATATCTCTTTCTCCTATGTGCTTTCATCCCTAACCCTAACCCTAACCCTTCCGAAAGTCGGAGAAGCTCAAGGATGGTACCGATCGATGCGCGCTACCCCATTTAGTGGGGGTAGAGCCTACTTGTAAGTCTCTCCGACCTTCACAAAAAAAGTTATTCAAGAATATCTCTTTCTCCTATGTGCTTTCATCCCTAACCCTAACCCTAACCCTTCCGAAAGTCGGAGAAGCTCAAGGATGGTACTGATCGATGCGCGCTACCCCATTTAGTGGGGGTAGAGCCTACTTGCAAGTCTCTCCGACCTTCAAAAAAAGTTATTCAAGAATATCTCCTCAGATTTGGGGGAATTTCGTCGGTCGACCTCTTCCGAAGGTCGTACAAGCTCGGGGATGGTACCAATCGATCCGCAGGACCCAAATTAGTCCAGATGCAACCACTTTCCAAGTCTCTCCGACCTTCACAAAAAAAGTTATTCAAGAATATCTCTTTCTCCTATGTGCTTTCATCCCTAACCCTAACCCTAACCCTTCCGAAAGTCGGAGAAGCTCAAGGATGGTACCGATCGATGCGCGCTACCCCATTTAGTGGGGGTAAAGCCTACTTGCAAGTCTCTCCGACCTTCACAAAAAAAGTTATTCAAGAATATCTCTTTCTCCTATGTGCTTTCATCCCTAACCCTAACCCTAACCCTTCCGAAAGTCGGAGAAGCTCAAGGATGGTACCGATCGATGCGCGCTACCCCATTTAGTGGGGGTAGAGCCTACTTGCAAGTCTCTCCGACCTTCACAAAAAAAGTTATTCAAGAATATCTCTTTCTCCTATGTGCTTTCATCCCTAACCCTAACCCTAACCCTTCCGAAAGTCGGAGAAGCTCAAGGATGGTACCGATCGATGCGCGCTACCCCATTTAGTGGGGGTAAAGCCTACTTGCAAGTCTCTCCGACCTTCACAAAAAAAGTTATTCAAGAATATCTCTTTCTCCTATGTGCTTTCATCCCTAACCCTAACCCTAACCCTTCCGAAAGTCGGAGAAGCTCAAGGATGGTACCGATCGATGCGCGCTACCCCATTTAGTGGGGGTAGAGCCTACTTGCAAGTCTCTCCGACCTTCACAAAAAAGTTATTCAAGAATATCTCCTCAGATTTGGGGGAATTTCGTCGGTCGACCTCTTCCGAAGGTCGTACAAGCTCGGGGATGGTACCAATCGATCCGCAGGACCCAAATTAGTCCAGATGCAACCACTTTCCAAGTCTCTCCGACCTTCACAAAAAAAGTTATTCAAGAATATCTCTTTCTCCTATGTGCTTTCATCCCTAACCCTAACCCTAACCCTTCCGAAAGTCGGAGAAGCTCAAGGATGGTACCGATCGATGCGCGCTACCCCATTTAGTGGGGGTAGAGCCTACTTGCAAGTCTCTCCGACCTTCACAAAAAAAGTTATTCAAGAATATCTCTTTCTCCTATGTGCTTTCATCCCTAACCCTAACCCTAACCCTTCCGAAAGTCGGAGAAGCTCAAGGATGGTACTGATCGATGCGCGTTACCCCATTTAGTGGGGGTAGAGCCTACTTGCAAGTCTCTCCGACCTTCACAAAAAAAGTTATTCAAGAATATCTCTTTCTCCTATGTGCTTTCATCCCTAACCCTAACCCTAACCCTTCCGAAAGTCGGAGAAGCTCAAGGATGGTACCGATCGATGCGCGCTACCCCATTTAGTGGGGGTAGAGCCTACTTGCAAGTCTCTCCGACCTTCACAAAAAAAGTTATTCAAGAATATCTCTTTCTCCTATGTGCTTTCATCCCTAACCCTAACCCTAACCCTTCCGAAAGTCGGAGAAGCTCAAGGATGGTACCGATCGATGCGCGCAACCCCATTTAGTGGGGGTAGAGCCTACTTGCAAGTCTCTCCGACCTTCACAAAAAAAGTTATTCAAGAATATCTCCTCAGATTTGGGGGAATTTCGTCGGTCGACCTCTTCTGAAGGTCGTACAAGCTCGGGGATGGTACCAATCGATCCGCAGGACCCAAATTAGTCCAGATGCAACCACTTTCCAAGTCTCTCCGACCTTCACAAAAAAAGTTATTCAAGAATATCTCTTTCTCCTATGTGCTTTCATCCCTAACCCTAACCCTAACCCTTCCGAAAGTCGGAGAAGCTCAAGGATGGTACCGATCGATGCGCGCTACCCCATTTAGTGGGGGTAGAGCCTACTTGCAAGTCTCTCCGACCTTCACAAAAAAAGTTATTCAAGAATATCTCTTTCTCCTATGTGCTTTCATCCCTAACCCTAACCCTAACCCTTCCGAAAGTCGGAGAAGCTCAAGGATGGTATAGATCGATGCGCGCAACCCCATTTAGTGGGGGTAGAGCCTACTTGCAAGTCTCTCCGACCTTCACAAAAAAAGTTATTCAAGAATATCTCCTCAGATTTGGGGGAATTTCGTCGGTCGACCTCTTTCGAAGGTCGTACAAGCTCGGGGATGGTACCAATCGATCCGCAGGACCCAAATTAGTCCAGATGCAACCACTTTCCAAGTCTCTCCGACCTTCACAAAAAAAGTTATTCAAGAATATCTCTTTCTCCTATGTGCTTTCATCCCTAACCCTAACCCTTCCGAAAGTCGGAGAAGCTCAAGGATGGTACCGATCGATGCGCGCTACCCCATTTAGTGGGGGTAGAGCCTACTTGCAAGTCTCTCCGACCTTCACAAAAAAAGTTATTCAAGAATATCTCTTTCTCCTATGTGCTTTCATCCCTAACCCTAACCCTAACCCTTCCGAAAGTCGGAGAAGCTCAAGGATGGTACCGATCGATGCGCGCTACCCCATTTAGTGGGGGTAGAGCCTACTTGCAAGTCTCTCCGACCTTCACAGAAAAAGTTATTCAAGAATATCTCCTCAGATTTGGGGGAATTTCGTCGGTCGACCTCTTCCGAAGGTCGTACAAGCTCGGGGATGGTACCAATCGATCCGCAGGACCCAAATTAGTCCAGATGCAACCACTTTCCAAGTCTCTCCGACCTTCACAAAAAAAGTTATTCAAGAATATCTCTTTCTCCTATGTGCTTTCATCCCTAACCCTAACCCTAATCCTTCCGAAAGTCGGAGAAGCTCAAGGATGGTACCGATCGATGCGCGCTACCCCATTTAGTGGGGGTAGAGCCTACTTGCAAGTCTCTCCGACCTTCACAAAAAACGTTATTCAAGAATATCTCTTTCTCCTATGTGCTTTCATCCCTAACCCTAACCCTAACCCTTCCGAAAGTCAAAGAAGCTCAAGGATGGTACCGATCGATGCGCGCTACCCCATTTAGTGGGGGTAGAGCCTACTTGCAAGTCTCTCCGACCTTCACAAAAAAAGTTATTCAAGAATATCTCCTCAGATTTGGGGGAATTTCGTCGGTCGACCTCTTCCGAAGGTCGTACAAGCTCGGGGACGGTACCAATCGATCCGCAGGACCCAAATTAGTCCAGATGCAACCACTTTCCAAGTCTCTCCGACCTTCACAAAAAAAGTTATTCAAGAATATCTCTTTCTCCTATGTGCTTTCATCCCTAACCCTAACCCTAACCCTTCCGAAAGTCGGAGAAGCTCAAGGATGGTACCGATCGATGCGCGCTACCCCATTTAGTGGGGGTAGAGCCTACTTGCAAGTCTCTCCGACCTTCACAAAAAAAGTTATTCAAGAATATCTCTTTCTCCTATGTGCTTTCATCCCTAACCCTAACCCTAACCCTTCCGAAAGTCGGAGAAGCTCAAGGATGGTACCGATCGATGCGCGCTACCCCATTTAGTGGGGGTAGAGCCTACTTGTAAGTCTCTCCGACCTTCACAAAAAAAGTTATTCAAGAATATCTCTTTCTCCTATGTGCTTTCATCCCTAACCCTAACCCTAACCCTTCCGAAAGTCGGAGAAGCTCAAGGATGGTACTGATCGATGCGCGCTACCCCATTTAGTGGGGGTAGAGCCTACTTGCAAGTCTCTCCGACCTTCAAAAAAAGTTATTCAAGAATATCTCCTCAGATTTGGGGGAATTTCGTCGGTCGACCTCTTCCGAAGGTCGTACAAGCTCGGGGATGGTACCAATCGATCCGCAGGACCCAAATTAGTCCAGATGCAACCACTTTCCAAGTCTCTCCGACCTTCACAAAAAAAGTTATTCAAGAATATCTCTTTCTCCTATGTGCTTTCATCCCTAACCCTAACCCTAACCCTTCCGAAAGTCGGAGAAGCTCAAGGATGGTACCGATCGATGCGCGCTACCCCATTTAGTGGGGGTAGAGCCTACTTGCAAGTCTCTCCGACCTTCACAAAAAAAGTTATTCAAGAATATCTCTTTCTCCTATGTGCTTTCATCCCTAACCCTAACCCTAACCCTTCCGAAAGTCGGAGAAGCTCAAGGATGGTACCGATCGATGCGCGCTACCCCATTTAGTGGGGGTAAAGCCTACTTGCAAGTCTCTCCGACCTTCACAAAAAAAGTTATTCAAGAATATCTCTTTCTCCTATGTGCTTTCATCCCTAACCCTAACCCTAACCCTTCCGAAAGTCGGAGAAGCTCAAGGATGGTACCGATCGATGCGCGCTACCCCATTTAGTGGGGGTAGAGCCTACTTGCAAGTCTCTCCGACCTTCACAAAAAAGTTATTCAAGAATATCTCCTCAGATTTGGGGGAATTTCGTCGGTCGACCTCTTCCGAAGGTCGTACAAGCTCGGGGATGGTACCAATCGATCCGCAGGACCCAAATTAGTCCAGATGCAACCACTTTCCAAGTCTCTCCGACCTTCACAAAAAAAGTTATTCAAGAATATCTCTTTCTCCTATGTGCTTTCATCCCTAACCCTAACCCTAACCCTTCCGAAAGTCGGAGAATTCCAAGGATGGTACCGATCGATGCGCGCTACCCCATTTAGTGGGGGTAGAGCCTACTTGCAAGTCTCTCCGACCTTCACAAAAAAAGTTATTCAAGAATATCTCTTTCTCCTATGTGCTTTCATCCCTAACCCTAACCCTAACCCTTCCGAAAGTCGGAGAAGCTCAAGGATGGTACTGATCGATGCGCGCTACCCCATTTAGTGGGGGTAGAGCCTACTTGCAAGTCTCTCCGACCTTCACAAAAAAAGTTATTCAAGAATATCTCTTTCTCCTATGTGCTTTCATCCCTAACCCTAACCCTAACCCTTCCGAAAGTCGGAGAAGCTCAAGGATGGTACCGATCGATGCGCGCTACCCCATTTAGTGGGGGTAGAGCCTACTTGCAAGTCTCTCCGACCTTCACAAAAAAAGTTATTCAAGAATATCTCTTTCTCCTATGTGCTTTCATCCCTAACCCTAACCCTAACCCTTCCGAAAGTCGGAGAAGCTCAAGGATGGTACCGATCGATGCGCGCAACCCCATTTAGTGGGGGTAGAGCCTACTTGCAAGTCTCTCCGACCTTCACAAAAAAAGTTATTCAAGAATATCTCCTCAGATTTGGGGGAATTTCGTCGGTCGACCTCTTCTGAAGGTCGTACAAGCTCGGGGATGGTACCAATCGATCCGCAGGACCCAAATTAGTCCAGATGCAACCACTTTCCAAGTCTCTCCGACCTTCACAAAAAAAGTTATTCAAGAATATCTCTTTCTCCTATGTGCTTTCATCCCTAACCCTAACCCTAACCCTTCCGAAAGTCGGAGAAGCTCAAGGATGGTACCGATCGATGCGCGCTACCCCATTTAGTGGGGGTAGAGCCTACTTGCAAGTCTCTCCGACCTTCACAAAAAAAGTTATTCAAGAATATCTCTTTCTCCTATGTGCTTTCATCCCTAACCCTAACCCTAACCCTTCCGAAAGTCGGAGAAGCTCAAGGATGGTATAGATCGATGCGCGCAACCCCATTTAGTGGGGGTAGAGCCTACTTGCAAGTCTCTCCGACCTTCACAAAAAAAGTTATTCAAGAATATCTCCTCAGATTTGGGGGAATTTCGTCGGTCGACCTCTTTCGAAGGTCGTACAAGCTCGGGGATGGTACCAATCGATCCGCAGGACCCAAATTAGTCCAGATGCAACCACTTTCCAAGTCTCTCCGACCTTCACAAAAAAAGTTATTCAAGAATATCTCTTTCTCCTATGTGCTTTCATCCCTAACCCTAACCCTTCCGAAAGTCGGAGAAGCTCAAGGATGGTACCGATCGATGCGCGCTACCCCATTTAGTGGGGGTAGAGCCTACTTGCAAGTCTCTCCGACCTTCACAAAAAAAGTTATTCAAGAATATCTCTTTCTCCTATGTGCTTTCATCCCTAACCCTAACCCTAACCCTTCCGAAAGTCGGAGAAGCTCAAGGATGGTACCGATCGATGCGCGCTACCCCATTTAGTGGGGGTAGAGCCTACTTGCAAGTCTCTCCGACCTTCACAGAAAAAGTTATTCAAGAATATCTCCTCAGATTTGGGGGAATTTCGTCGGTCGACCTCTTCCGAAGGTCGTACAAGCTCGGGGATGGTACCAATCGATCCGCAGGACCCAAATTAGTCCAGATGCAACCACTTTCCAAGTCTCTCCGACCTTCACAAAAAAAGTTATTCAAGAATATCTCTTTCTCCTATGTGCTTTCATCCCTAACCCTAACCCTAATCCTTCCGAAAGTCGGAGAAGCTCAAGGATGGTACCGATCGATGCGCGCTACCCCATTTAGTGGGGGTAGAGCCTACTTGCAAGTCTCTCCGACCTTCACAAAAAAAGTTATTCAAGAATATCTCCTCAGATTTGGGGGAATTTCGTCGGTCGACCTCTTCCGAAGGTCGTACAAGCTCGGGGATGGTACCAATCGATCCGCAGGACCCAAATTAGTCCAGATGCAACCACTTTCCAAGTCTCTCCGACCTTCACAAAAAAAGTTATTCAAGAATATCTCTTTCTCCTATGTGCTTTCATCCCTAACCCTAACCCTAACCCTTCCGAAAGTCGGAGAAGCTCAAGGATGGTACCGATCGATGCGCGCTACCCCATTTAGTGGGGGTAGAGCCTACTTGCAAGTCTCTCCGACCTTCACAAAAAAAGTTATTCAAGAATATCTCTTTCTCCTATGTGCTTTCATCCCTAACCCTAACCCTAACCCTTCCGAAGGTCGGAGAAGCTCAAGGATGGTAACGATCGATGCGCGCTACCCCATTTAGTGGGGGTAGAGCCTACTTGCAAGTCTCTCCGACCTTCACAAAAAAAGTTATTCAAGAATATCTCTTTCTCCTATGTGCTTTCATCCCTAACCCTAACCCTAACCCTTCCGAAAGTCGGAGAAGCTCAAAGATGGTACCGATCGATGCGCGCTACCCCATTTAGTGGGGGTAGAGCCTACTTGCAAGTCTCTCCGACCTTCACAAAAAAAGTTATTCAAGAATATCTCTTTCTCCTATGTGCTTTCATCCCTAACCCTAACCCTAACCCTTCCGAAAGTCGGAGAAGCTCAAGGATGGTACCGATCGATGCGCGCTACCCCATTTAGTGGGGGTAGAGCCTACTTGCAAGTCTCTCCGACCTTCACAAAAAAAGTTATTCAAGAATATCTCTTTCTCCTATGTGCTTTCATCCCTAACCCTAACCCTAACCCTTCCGAAAGTCGGAGAAGCTCAAGGATGGTACCGATCGATGCGCGCTACCCCATTTAGTGGGGGTAGAGCCTACTTGCAAGTCTCTCCGACCTTCACAAAAAAAGTTATTCAAGAATATCTCCTCAGATTTGGGGGAATTTCGTCGGTCAACCTCTTCCGAAGGTCGTACAAGCTCGGGGATGGTACCAATCGATCCGCAGGACCCAAATTAGTCCAGATGCAACCACTTTCCAAGTCTCTCCGACCTTCACAAAAAAAGTTATTCAAGAATATCTCTTTCTCCTATGTGCTTTCATCCCTAACCCTAACCCTAACCCTTCCGAAAGTCGGAGAAGCTCAAGGATGGTACCGATCGATGCGCGCTACCCCATTTAGTGGGGGTAGAGCCTACTTGCAAGTCTCTCCGACCTTCACAAAAAAAGTTATTCAAGAATATCTCTTTCTCCTATGTGCTTTCATCCCTAACCCTAACCCTAACCCTTCCGAAAGTCGGAGAAGCTCAAGGATGGTACCGATCGATGCGCGCTACCCCATTTAGTGGGGGTAGAGCCTACTTGCAAGTCTCTCCGACCTTCACAAAAAAAGTTATTCAAGAATATCTCTTTCTCCTATGTGCTTTCATCCCTAACCCTAACCCTAACCCTTCCGAAAGTCGGAGAAGCTCAAGGATGGTACCGATCGATGCGCGCTACCCCATTTAGTGGGGGTAGAGCCTACTTGCAAGTCTCTCCGACCTTCACAAAAAAAGTTATTCAAGAATATCTCTTTCTCCTATGTGCTTTCATCCCTAACCCTAACCCTAACCCTTCCGAAAGTCGGAGAAGCTCAAGGATGGTACCGATCGATGCGCGCAACCCCATTTAGTGGGGGTAGAGCCTACTTGCAAGTCTCTCCGACCTTCACAAAAAAAGTTATTCAAGAATATCTCCTCAGATTTGGGGGAATTTCGTCGGTCGACCTCTTCTGAAGGTCGTACAAGCTCGGGGATGGTACCAATCGATCCGCAGGACCCAAATTAGTCCAGATGCAACCACTTTCCAAGTCTCTCCGACCTTCACAAAAAAAGTTATTCAAGAATATCTCTTTCTCCTATGTGCTTTCATCCCTAACCCTAACCCTAACCCTTCCGAAAGTCGGAGAAGCTCAAGGATGGTACCGATCGATGCGCGCTACCCCATTTAGTGGGGGTAGAGCCTACTTGCAAGTCTCTCCGACCTTCACAAAAAAAGTTATTCAAGAATATCTCTTTCTCCTATGTGCTTTCATCCCTAACCCTAACCCTAACCCTTCCGAAAGTCGGAGAAGCTCAAGGATGGTATAGATCGATGCGCGCAACCCCATTTAGTGGGGGTAGAGCCTACTTGCAAGTCTCTCCGACCTTCACAAAAAAAGTTATTCAAGAATATCTCCTCAGATTTGGGGGAATTTCGTCGGTCGACCTCTTTCGAAGGTCGTACAAGCTCGGGGATGGTACCAATCGATCCGCAGGACCCAAATTAGTCCAGATGCAACCACTTTCCAAGTCTCTCCGACCTTCACAAAAAAAGTTATTCAAGAATATCTCTTTCTCCTATGTGCTTTCATCCCTAACCCTAACCCTTCCGAAAGTCGGAGAAGCTCAAGGATGGTACCGATCGATGCGCGCTACCCCATTTAGTGGGGGTAGAGCCTACTTGCAAGTCTCTCCGACCTTCACAAAAAAAGTTATTCAAGAATATCTCTTTCTCCTATGTGCTTTCATCCCTAACCCTAACCCTAACCCTTCCGAAAGTCGGAGAAGCTCAAGGATGGTACCGATCGATGCGCGCTACCCCATTTAGTGGGGGTAGAGCCTACTTGCAAGTCTCTCCGACCTTCACAGAAAAAGTTATTCAAGAATATCTCCTCAGATTTGGGGGAATTTCGTCGGTCGACCTCTTCCGAAGGTCGTACAAGCTCGGGGATGGTACCAATCGATCCGCAGGACCCAAATTAGTCCAGATGCAACCACTTTCCAAGTCTCTCCGACCTTCACAAAAAAAGTTATTCAAGAATATCTCTTTCTCCTATGTGCTTTCATCCCTAACCCTAACCCTAATCCTTCCGAAAGTCGGAGAAGCTCAAGGATGGTACCGATCGATGCGCGCTACCCCATTTAGTGGGGGTAGAGCCTACTTGCAAGTCTCTCCGACCTTCACAAAAAAAGTTATTCAAGAATATCTCCTCAGATTTGGGGGAATTTCGTCGGTCGACCTCTTCCGAAGGTCGTACAAGCTCGGGGATGGTACCAATCGATCCGCAGGACCCAAATTAGTCCAGATGCAACCACTTTCCAAGTCTCTCCGACCTTCACAAAAAAAGTTATTCAAGAATATCTCTTTCTCCTATGTGCTTTCATCCCTAACCCTAACCCTAACCCTTCCGAAAGTCGGAGAAGCTCAAGGATGGTACCGATCGATGCGCGCTACCCCATTTAGTGGGGGTAGAGCCTACTTGCAAGTCTCTCCGACCTTCACAAAAAAAGTTATTCAAGAATATCTCTTTCTCCTATGTGCTTTCATCCCTAACCCTAACCCTAACCCTTCCGAAGGTCGGAGAAGCTCAAGGATGGTAACGATCGATGCGCGCTACCCCATTTAGTGGGGGTAGAGCCTACTTGCAAGTCTCTCCGACCTTCACAAAAAAAGTTATTCAAGAATATCTCCTCAGATTTGGGGGAATTTCGTCGGTCGACCTCTTCCGAAGGTCGTACAAGCTCGGGGATGGTACCAATCGATCCGCAGGACCCACATTAGTCCAGATGCAACCACTTTCCAAGTCTCTCCGACCTTCACAAAAAAAGTTATTCAAGAATATCTCTTTCTCCTATGTGCTTTCATCCCTAACCCTAACCCTAACCCTTCCGAAAGTCGGAGAAGCTTAAGGATGGTACTGATCGATGCGCGCTACCCCATTTAGTGGGGGTAGAGCCTACTTGCAAGTCTCTCCGACCTTCACAAAAAACGTTATTCAAGAATATCTCTTTCTCCTATGTGCTTTCATCCCTAACCCTAACCCTAACCCTTCCGAAAGTCGGAGAAGCTCAAGGATGGTACCGATCGATGCGCGCTACCCCATTTAGTGGGGGTAGAGCCTACTTGCAAGTCTCTCCGACCTTCACAAAAAAAGTTATTCAAGAATATCTCCTCAGATTTGGGGGAATTTCGTCGGTCGACCTCTTCCGAAGGTCGTACAAGCTCGGGGATGGTACCAATCGATCTGCAGGACCCAAATTAGTCCAGATGCAACCACTTTCCAAGTCTCTCCGACCTTCACAAAAAAAGTTATTCAAGAATATCTCTTTCTCCTATGTGCTTTCATCCCTAACCCTAACCCTAACCCTTCCGAAAGTCGGAGAAGCTCAAGGATGGTACCGATCGATGCGCGCTACCCCATTTAGTGGGGGTAGAGCCTACTTGCAAGTCTCTCCGACCTTCACAAAAAAAGTTATTCAAGAATATCTCTTTCTCCTATGTGCTTTCATCCCTAACCCTAACCCTAACCCTTCCGAAAGTCGGAGAAGCTCAAGGATGGTACCGATCGATGCGCGCTACCCCATTTAGTGGGGGTAGAGCCTACTTGCAAGTCTCTCGGACCTTCACAAAAAAAGTTATTCAAGAATATCTCTTTCTCCTATGTGCTTTCATCCCTAACCCTAACCCTTCCGAAAGTCGGAGAAGCTCAAGGATGGTACTGATCGATGCGCGCTACCCCATTTAGTGGGGGTAGAGCCTACTTGCAAGTCTCTCCGACCTTCAAAAAAAAAGTTATTCAAGAATATCTCCTCAGATTTGGGGGAATTTCGTCGGTCGACCTCTTCCGAAGGTCGTACAAGCTCGGGGATGGTACCAATCGATCCGCAGGACCCAAATTAGTCCAGATGCAACCACTTTCCAAGTCTCTCCGACCTTCACAAAAAAAGTTATTCAAGAATATCTCTTTCTCCTATGTGCTTTCATCCCTAACCCTAACCCTAACCCTTCCGAAAGTCGGAGAAGCTTAAGGATGGTACCGATCGATGCGCGCTACCCCATTTAGTGGGGGTAGAGCCTACTTGCAAGTCTCTCCGACCTTCACAAAAAACGTTATTCAAGAATATCTCTTTCTCCTATGTGCTTTCATCCCTAACCCTAACCCTAACCCTTCCGAAAGTCGGAGAAGCTCAAGGATGGTACCGATCGATGCGCGCTACCCCATTTAGTGGGGGTAGAGCCTACTTGCAAGTCTCTCCGACCTTCACAAAAAAAGTTATTCAAGAATATCTCCTCAGATTTGGGGGAATTTCGTCGGTCGACCTCTTCCGAAGGTCGTACAAGCTCGGGGATGGTACCAATCGATCCGCAGGACCCAAATTAGTCCAGATGCAACCACTTTCCAAGTCTCTCCGACCTTCACAAAAAAAGTTATTCAAGAATATCTCTTTCTCCTATGTGCTTTCATCCCTAACCCTAACCCTAACCCTTCCGAAAGTCGGAGAAGCTCAAGGATGGTACCGATCGATGCGCGCTACCCCATTTAGTGGGGGTAGAGCCTACTTGCAAGTCTCTCCGACCTTCACAAAAAAAGTTATTCAAGAATATCTCTTTCTCCTATGTGCTTTCATCCCTAACCCTAACCCTAACCCTTCCGAAAGTCGGAGAAGCTCAAGGATGGTACCGATCGATGCGCGCTACCCCATTTAGTGGGGGTAGAGCCTACTTGCAAGTCTCTCGGACCTTCACAAAAAAAGTTATTCAAGAATATCTCTTTCTCCTATGTGCTTTCATCCCTAACCCTAACCCTAACCCTTCCGAAAGTCGGAGAAGCTCAAGGATGGTACCGATCGATGCGCGCTACCCCATTTAGTGGGGGTAGAGCCTACTTGCAAGTCTCTCCGACCTTCAAAAAAAAAGTTATTCAAGAATATCTCCTCAGATTTGGGGGAATTTCGTCGGTCGACCTCTTCCGAAGGTCGTACAAGCTCGGGGATGGTACCAATCGATCCGCAGGACCCAAATTAGTCCAGATGCAACCACTTTCCAAGTCTCTCCGACCTTCACAAAAAAAGTTATTCAAGAATATCTCTTTCTCCTATGTGCTTTCATCCCTAACCCTAACCCTAACCCTTCCGAAAGTCGGAGAAGCTCAAAGATGGTACCGATCGATGCGCGCAACCCCATTTAGTGGGGGTAGAGCCTACTTGCAAGTCTCTCCGACCTTCACAAAAAAAGTTATTCAAGAATATCTCTTTCTCCTATGTGCTTTCATCCCTAACCCTAACCCTAACCCTTCCGAAAGTCGGAGAAGCTCAAGGATGGTACCGATCGATGCGCGCTACCCCATTTAGTGGGGGTAGAGCCTACTTGCAAGTCTCTCCGACCTTCACAAAAAAAGTTATTCAAGAATATCTCTTTCTCCTATGTGCTTTCATCCCTAACCCTAACCCTAACCCTTCCGAAAGTCGGAGAAGCTCAAGGATGGTACCGATCGATGCGCGCTACCCCATTTAGTGGGGGTAGAGCCTACTTGCAAGTCTCTCCGACCTTCACAAAAAAAGTTATTCAAGAATATCTCTTTCTCCTATGTGCTTTCATCCCTAACCCTAACCCTAACCCTTCCGAAAGTCGGAGAAGCTCAAGGATGGTACCGATCGATGCGCGCTACCCCATTTAGTGGGGGTAGAGCCTACTTGCAAGTCTCTCCGACCTTCACAAAAAAAGTTATTCAAGAATATCTCTTTCTCCTATGTGCTTTCATCCCTAACCCTAACCCTAACCCTTCCGAAAGTCGGAGAAGCTCAAGGATGGTACCGATCGATGCGCGCAACCCCATTTAGTGGGGGTAGAGCCTACTTGCAAGTCTCTCCGACCTTCACAAAAAAAGTTATTCAAGAATATCTCCTCAGATTTGGGGGAATTTCGTCGGTCGACCTCTTCCGAAGGTCGTACAAGCTCGGGGATGGTACCAATCGATCCGCAGGACCCAAATTAGTCCAGATGCAACCACTTTCCAAGTCTCTCCGACCTTCACAAAAAAAGTTATTCAAGAATATCTCTTTCTCCTATGTGCTTTCATCCCTAACCCTAACCCTAACCCTTCCGAAAGTCGGAGAAGCTCAAGGATGGTACCGATCGATGCGCGCTACCCCATTTAGTGGGGGTAGAGCCTACTTGCAAGTCTCTCCGACCTTCACAAAAAAAGTTATTCAAGAATATCTCTTTCTCCTATGTGCTTTCATCCCTAACCCTAACCCTAACCCTTCCGAAAGTCGGAGAAGCTCAAGGATGGTACCGATCGATGCGCGCTACCCCATTTAGTGGGGGTAGAGCCTACTTGCAAGTCTCTCCGACCTTCACAAAAAAAGTTATTCAAGAATATCTCTTTCTCCTATGTGCTTTCATCCCTAACCCTAACCCTAACCCTTCCGAAAGTCGGAGAAGCTCAAGGATGGTACCGATCGATGCGCGCAACCCCATTTAGTGGGGGTAGAGCCTACTTGCAAGTCTCTCCGACCTTCACAAAAAAAGTTATTCAAGAATATCTCCTCAGATTTGGGGGAATTTCGTCGGTCGACCTCTTCCGAAGGTCGTACAAGCTCGGGGATGGTACCAATCGATCCGCAGGACCCAAATTAGTCCAGATGCAACCACTTTCCAAGTCTCTCCGACCTTCACAAAAAAAGTTATTCAAGAATATCTCTTTCTCCTATGTGCTTTCATCCCTAACCCTAACCCTAACCCTTCCGAAAGTCGGAGAAGCTCAAGGATGGTACCGATCGATGCGCGCTACCCCATTTAGTGGGGGTAGAGCCTACTTGCAAGTCTCTCCGACCTTCACAAAAAAAGTTATTCAAGAATATCTCTTTCTCCTATGTGCTTTCATCCCTAACCCTAACCCTAACCCTTCCGAAAGTCGGAGAAGCTCAAGGATGGTACCGATCGATGTGCGCTACCCCATTTAGTGGGGGTAGAGCCTACTTGCAAGTCTCTCCGACCTTCACAAAAAAAGTTATTCAAGAATATCTCTTTCTCCTATGTGCTTTCATCCCTAACCCTAACCCTAACCCTTCCGAAAGTCGGAGAAGCTCAAGGATGGTACCGATCGATGCGTGCAACCCCATTTAGTGGGGGTAGAGCCTACTTGCAAGTCTCTCCGACCTTCACAAAAAAAGTTATTCAAGAATATCTCCTCAGATTTGGGGGAATTTCGTCGGTCGACCTCTTCCGAAGGTCGTACAAGCTCGGGGATGGTACCAATCGATCCGCAGGACCAAAATTAGTCCAGATGCAACCACTTTCCAAGTCTCTCCGACCTTCACAAAAAAAGTTATTCAAGAATATCTCTTTCTCCTATGTGCTTTCATCCCTAACCCTAACCCTAACCCTTCCGAAAGTCGGAGAAGCTCAAGGATGGTACCGATCGATGCGCGCTACCCCATTTAGTGGGGGTAGAGCCTACTTGCAAGTCTCTCCGACCTTCACAAAAAAAGTTATTCAAGAATATCTCTTTCTCCTATGTGCTTTCATCCCTAACCCTAACCCTAACCCTTCCGAAAGTCGGAGAAGCTCAAGGATGGTACCGATCGATGCGCGCAACCCCATTTAGTGGGGGTAGAGCCTACTTGCAAGTCTCTCCGACCTTCACAAAAAAAGTTATTCAAGAATATCTCCTCAGATTTGGGGGAATTTCGTCGGTCGACCTCTTCCGAAGGTCGTACAAGCTCGGGGATGGTACCAATCGATCCGCAGGACCCAAATTAGTCCAGATGCAACCACTTTCCAAGTCTCTCCGACCTTCACAAAAAAAGTTATTCAAGAATATCTCTTTCTCCTATGTGCTTTCATCCCTAACCCTAACCCTAACCCTTCCGAAAGTCGGAGAAGCTCAAGGATGGTACCGATCGATGCGCGCTACCCCATTTAGTGGGGGTAGAGCCTACTTGCAAGTCTCTCCGACCTTCACAAAAAAAGTTATTCAAGAATATCTCTTTCTCCTATGTGCTTTCATCCCTAACCCTAACCCTAACCCTTCCGAAAGTCGGAGAAGCTCAAGGATGGTACCGATCGATGTGCGCTACCCCATTTAGTGGGGGTAGAGCCTACTTGCAAGTCTCTCCGACCTTCACAAAAAAAGTTATTCAAGAATATCTCTTTCTCCTATGTGCTTTCATCCCTAACCCTAACCCTAACCCTTCCGAAAGTCGGAGAAGCTCAAGGATGGTACCGATCGATGCGCGCAACCCCATTTAGTGGGGGTAGAGCCTACTTGCAAGTCTCTCCGACCTTCACAAAAAAAGTTATTCAAGAATATCTCCTCAGATTTGGGGGAATTTCGTCGGTCGACCTCTTCCGAAGGTCGTACAAGCTCGGGGATGGTACCAATCGATCCGCAGGACCAAAATTAGTCCAGATGCAACCACTTTCCAAGTCTCTCCGACCTTCACAAAAAAAGTTATTCAAGAATATCTCTTTCTCCTATGTGCTTTCATCCCTAACCCTAACCCTAACCCTTCCGAAAGTCGGAGAAGCTCAAGGATGGTACCGATCGATGCGCGCTACCCCATTTAGTGGGGGTAGAGCCTACTTGCAAGTCTCTCCGACCTTCACAAAAAAAGTTATTCAAGAATATCTCTTTCTCCTATGTGCTTTCATCCCTAACCCTAACCCTAACCCTTCCGAAAGTCGGAGAAGCTCAAGGATGGTATAGATCGATGCGCGCAACCCCATTTAGTGGGGGTAGAGCCTACTTGCAAGTCTCTCCGACCTTCACAAAAAAAGTTATTCAAGAATATCTCCTCAGATTTGGGGGAATTTCGTCGGTCGACCTCTTTCGAAGGTCGTACAAGCTCGGGGATGGTACCAATCGATCCGCAGGACCCAAATTAGTCCAGATGCAACCACTTTCCAAATCTCTCCGACCTTCACAAAAAAAGTTATTCAAGAATATCTCTTTCTCCTATGTGCTTTCATCCCTAACCCTAACCCTTCCGAAAGTCGGAGAAGCTCAAGGATGGTACCGATCGATGCGCGCTACCCCATTTAGTGGGGGTAGAGCCTACTTGCAAGTCTCTCCGACCTTCACAAAAAAAGTTATTCAAGAATATCTCTTTCTCCTATGTGCTTTCATCCCTAACCCTAACCCTAACCCTTCCGAAAGTCGGAGAAGCTCAAGGATGGTACCGATCGATGCGCGCTACCCCATTTAGTGGGGGTAGAGCCTACTTGCAAGTCTCTCCGACCTTCACAGAAAAAGTTATTCAAGAATATCTCCTCAGATTTGGGGGAATTTCGTCGGTCGACCTCTTCCGAAGGTCGTACAAGCTCGGGGATGGTACCAATCGATCCGCAGGACCCAAATTAGTCCAGATGCAACCACTTTCCAAGTCTCTCCGACCTTCACAAAAAAAGTTATTCAAGAATATCTCTTTCTCCTATGTGCTTTCATCCCTAACCCTAACCCTAATCCTTCCGAAAGTCGGAGAAGCTCAAGGATGGTACCGATCGATGCGCGCTACCCCATTTAGTGGGGGTAGAGCCTACTTGCAAGTCTCTCCGACCTTCACAAAAAAAGTTATTCAAGAATATCTCCTCAGATTTGGGGGAATTTCGTCGGTCGACCTCTTCCGAAGGTCGTACAAGCTCGGAGATGGTACCAATCGATCCGCAGGACCCAAATTAGTCCAGATGCAACCACTTTCCAAGTCTCTCCGACCTTCACAAAAAAAGTTATTCAAGAATATCTCTTTCTCCTATGTGCTTTCATCCCTAACCCTAACCCTAACCCTTCCGAAAGTCGGAGAAGCTCAAGGATGGTACCGATCGATGCGCGCTACCCCATTTAGTGGGGGTAGAGCCTACTTGCAAGTCTCTCCGACCTTCACAAAAAAAGTTATTCAAGAATATCTCTTTCTCCTATGTGCTTTCATCCCTAACCCTAACCCTAACCCTTCCGAAGGTCGGAGAAGCTCAAGGATGGTAACGATCGATGCGCGCTACCCCATTTAGTGGGGGTAGAGCCTACTTGCAAGTCTCTCCGACCTTCACAAAAAAAGTTATTCAAGAATATCTCTTTCTCCTATGTGCTTTCATCCCTAACCCTAACCCTAACCCTTCCGAAAGTCGGAGAAGCTCAAAGATGGTACCGATCGATGCGCGCTACCCCATTTAGTGGGGGTAGAGCCTACTTGCAAGTCTCTCCGACCTTCACAAAAAAAGTTATTCAAGAATATCTCCTCAGATTTGGGGGAATTTCGTCGGTCGACCTCTTCCGAAGGTCGTACAAGCTCGGGGATGGTACCAATCGATCCGCAGGACCCAAATTAGTCCAGATGCAACCACTTTCCAAGTCTCTCCGACCTTCACAAAAAAAGTTATTCAAGAATATCTCTTTCTCCTATGTGCTTTCATCCCTAACCCTAACCCTAACCCTTCCGAAAGTCGGAGAAGCTTAAGGATGGTACCGATCGATGCGTGCTACCCCATTTAGTGGGGGTAGAGCCTACTTGCAAGTCTCTCCGACCTTCACAAAAAACGTTATTCAAGAATATCTCTTTCTCCTATGTGCTTTCATCCCTAACCCTAACCCTAACCCTTCCGAAAGTCGGAGAAGCTCAAGGATGGTTCCGATCGATGCGCGCTACCCCATTTAGTGGGGGTAGAGCCTACTTGCAAGTCTCTCCGACCTTCACAAAAAAAGTTATTCAAGAATATCTCCTCAGATTTGGGGGAATTTCGTCGGTCGACCTCTTCCGAAGGTCGTACAAGCTCGGGGATGGTACCAATCGATCTGCAGGACCCAAATTAGTCCAGATGCAACCACTTTCCAAGTCTCTCCGACCTTCACAAAAAAAGTTATTCAAGAATATCTCTTTCTCCTATGTGCTTTCATCCCTAACCCTAACCCTAACCCTTCCGAAAGTCGGAGAAGCTCAAGGATGGTACCGATCGATGCGCGCTACCCCATTTAGTGGGGGTAGAGCCTACTTGCAAGTCTCTCAGACCTTCACAAAAAAAGTTATTCAAGAATATCTCTTTCTCCTATGTGCTTTCATCCCTAACCCTAACCCTAACCCTTCCGAAAGTCGGAGAAGCTCAAGGATGGTACCGATCGATGCGCGCTACCCCATTTAGTGGGGGTAGAGCCTACTTGCAAGTCTCTCGGACCTTCACAAAAAAAGTTATTCAAGAATATCTCTTTCTCCTATGTGCTTTCATCCCTAACCCTAACCCTAACCCTTCCGAAAGTCGGAGAAGCTCAAGGATGGTACCGATCGATGCGCGCTACCCCATTTAGTGGGGGTAGAGCCTACTTGCAAGTCTCTCCGACCTTCACAAAAAAAGTTATTCAAGAATATCTCCTCAGATTTGGGGGAATTTCGTCGGTCGACCTCTTCCGAAGGTCGTACAAGCTCGGGGATGGTACCAATCGATCTGCAGGACCCAAATTAGTCCAGATGCAACCACTTTCCAAGTCTCTCCGACCTTCAAAAAAAAAGTTATTCAAGAATAGCTCTTTCTCCTATGTGCTTTCATCCCTAACCCTAACCCTAACCCTTCCGAAAGTCGGAGAAGCTCAAGGATGGTACCGATCGATGCGCGCAACCCCATTTAGTGGGGGTAGAGCCTACTTGCAAGTCTCTCCGACCTTCACAAAAAAAGTTATTCAAGAATATCTCTTTCTCCTATGTGCTTTCATCCCTAACCCTAACCCTAACCCTTCCGAAAGTCGGAGAAGCTCAAGGATGGTACCGATCGATGCGCGCTACCCCATTTAGTGGGGGTAGAGCCTACTTGCAAGTCTCTCCGACCTTCACAAAAAAAGTTATTCAAGAATATCTCTTTCTCCTATGTGCTTTCATCCCTAACCCTAACCCTTCCGAAAGTCGGAGAAGCTCAAGGATGGTACCGATCGATGCGCGCTACCCCATTTAGTGGGGGTAGAGCCTACTTGCAAGTCTCTCCGACCTTCACAAAAAAAGTTATTCAAGAATATCTCTTTCTCCTATGTGCTTTCATCCCTAACCCTAACCCTAACCCTTCCGAAAGTCGGAGAAGCTCAAGGATGGTAACGATCGATGCGCGCTACCCCATTTAGTGGGGGTAGAGCCTACTTGCAAGTCTCTCCGACCTTCACAAAAAAAGTTATTCAAGAATATCTCTTTCTCCTATGTGCTTTCATCCCTAACCCTAACCCTAACCCTTCCGAAAGTCGGAGAAGCTCAAGGATGGTACCGATCGATGCGCGCTACCCCATTTAGTGGGGGTAGAGCCTACTTGCAAGTCTCTCCGACCTTCACAAAAAAAGTTATTCAAGAATATCTCCTCAGATTTGGGGGAATTTCGTCTGTCGACCTCTTCCGAAGGTCGTACAAGCTCGGGGATGGTACCAATCGATCCGCAGGACCCAAATTAGTCCAGATGCAACCACTTTCCAAGTCTCTCCGACCTTCACAAAAAAAGTTATTCAAGAATATCTCTTTCTCCTATGTGCTTTCATCCCTAACCCTAACCCTTCCGAAAGTCGGAGAAGCTCAAAGATGGTACCGATCGATGCGCGCTACCCCATTTAGTGGGGGTAGAGCCTACTTGCAAGTCTCTCCGACCTTCACAAAAAACGTTATTCAAGAATATCTCTTTCTCCTATGTGCTTTCATCCCTAACCCTAACCCTAACCCTTCCGAAAGTCGGAGAAGCTCAAAGATAGTACCGATCGATGCGCGCTACCCCATTTAGTGGGGGTAGAGCCTACTTGCAAGTCTCTCCGACCTTCACAAAAAAAGTTATTCAAGAATATCTCCTCAGATTTGGGGGAATTTCGTCGGTCGACCTCTTCCGAAGGTCGTACAAGCTCGGGGATGGTACCAATCGATCCGCAGGACCCGAATTAGTCCAGATGCAACCACTTTCCAAGTCTCTCCGACCTTCACAAAAAAAGTTATTCAAGAATATCTCTTTCTCCTATGTGCTTTCATCCCTAACCCTAACCCTAACCCTTCCGAAAGTCGGAGAAGCTCAAGGATGGTACCGATCGATGCGCGCTACCCCATTTAGTGGGGGTAGAGCCTACTTGCAAGTCTCTCCGACCTTCACAAAAAAAGTTATTCAAGAATATCTCTTTCTCCTATGTGCTTTCATCCCTAACCCTAACCCTAACCCTTCCGAAAGTCGGAGAAGCTCACGGATGGTACCGATCGATGCGCGCTACCCCATTTAGTGGGGGTAGAGCCTACTTGCAAGTCTCTCCGACCTTCACAAAAAACGTTATTCAAGAATATCTCTTTCTCCTATGTGCTTTCATCCCTAACCCTAACCCTAACCCTTCCGAAAGTCAAAGAAGCTCAAGGATGGTACCGATCGATGCGCGCTACCCCATTTAGTGGGGGTAGAGCCTACTTGCAAGTCTCTCCGACCTTCACAAAAAAAGTTATTCAAGAATATCTCCTCAGATTTGGGGGAATTTCGTCGGTCGACCTCTTCCGAAGGTCGTACAAGCTCGGGGACGGTACCAATCGATCCGCAGGACCCAAATTAGTCCAGATGCAACCACTTTCCAAGTCTCTCCGACCTTCACAAAAAAAGTTATTCAAGAATATCTCTTTCTCCTATGTGCTTTCATCCCTAACCCTAACCCTAACCCTTCCGAAAGTCGGAGAAGCTCAAGGATGGTACCGATCGATGCGCGCTACCCCATTTAGTGGGGGTAGAGCCTACTTGCAAGTCTCTCCGACCTTCACAAAAAAAGTTATTCAAGAATATCTCTTTCTCCTATGTGCTTTCATCCCTAACCCTAACCCTAACCCTTCCGAAAGTCGGAGAAGCTCAAGGATGGTACCGATCGATGCGCGCTACCCCATTTAGTGGGGGTAGAGCCTACTTGTAAGTCTCTCCGACCTTCACAAAAAAAGTTATTCAAGAATATCTCTTTCTCCTATGTGCTTTCATCCCTAACCCTAACCCTAACCCTTCCGAAAGTCGGAGAAGCTCAAGGATGGTACCGATCGATGCGCGGTACCCCATTTAGTGGGGGTAGAGCCTACTTGCAAGTCTCTCCGACCTTCACAAAAAAAGTTATTCAAGAATATCTCCTCAGATTTGGGGGAATTTCGTCGGTCGACCTCTTCCGAAGGTCGTACAAGCTCGGGGATGGTACCAATCGATCCGCAGGACCCAAATTAGTCCAGATGCAACCACTTTCCAAGTCTCTCCGACCTTCACAAAAAAAGTTATTCAAGAATATCTCTTTCTCCTATGTGCTTTCATCCCTAACCCTAACCCTAACCCTTCCGAAAGTCGGAGAAGCTCAAGGATGGTACCGATCGATGCGCGCTACCCCATTTAGTGGGGGTAGAGCCTACTTGCAAGTCTCTCCGACCTTCACAAAAAAAGTTATTCAAGAATATCTCTTTCTCCTATGTGCTTTCATCCCTAACCCTAACCCTAACCCTTCCGAAAGTCGGAGAAGCTCAAGGATGGTACCGATCGATGCGCGCTACCCCATTTAGTGGGGGTAGAGCCTACTTGCAAGTCTCTCCGACCTTCACAAAAAAAGTTATTCAAGAATATCTCTTTCTCCTATGTGCTTTCATCCCTAACCCTAACCCTAACCCTTCCGAAAGTCGGAGAAGCTCAAGGATGGTACCGATCGATGCGCGCTACCCCATTTAGTGGGGGTAGAGCCTACTTGCAAGTCTCTCAGACCTTCACAAAAAAAGTTATTCAAGAATATCTTCTCAGATTTGGGGGAATTTCGTCGGTCGACCTCTTCCGAAGGTCGTACAAGCTCGGGGATGGTACCAATCGATCCGCAGGACCCAAATTAGTCCAGATGCAACCACTTTCCAAGTCTCTCCGACCTTCACAAAAAAAGTTATTCAAGAATATCTCTTTCTCCTATGTGCTTTCATCCCTAACCCTAACCCTAACCCTTCCGAAAGTCGGAGAAGCTCAAGGATGGTACCGATCGATGCGCGCTACCCCATTTAGTGGGGGTAGAGCCTACTTGCAAGTCTCTCCGACCTTCACAAAAAAAGTTATTCAAGAATATCTCTTTCTCCTATGTGCTTTCATCCCTAACCCTAACCCTAACCCTTCCGAAAGTCGGAGAAGCTCAAGGATGGTACTGATCGATGCGCGCTACCCCATTTAGTGGGGGTAGAGCCTACTTGCAAGTCTCTCCGACCTTCACAAAAAAAGTTATTCAAGAATATCTCTTTCTCCTATGTGCTTTCATCCCTAACCCTAACCCTAACCCTTCCGAAAGTCAAAGAAGCTCAAGGATGGTACCGATCGATGCGCGCTACCCCATTTAGTGGGGGTAGAGCCTACTTGCAAGTCTCTCCGACCTTCACAAAAAAAGTTATTCAAGAATATCTCCTCAGATTTGGGGGAATTTCGTCGGTCGACCTCTTCCGAAGGTCGTACAAGCTCGGGGACGGTACCAATCGATCCGCAGGACCCAAATTAGTCCAGATGCAACCACTTTCCAAGTCTCTCCGACCTTCACAAAAAAAGTTATTCAAGAATATCTCTTTCTCCTATGTGCTTTCATCCCTAACCCTAACCCTAACCCTTCCGAAAGTCGGAGAAGCTCAAGGATGGTACCGATCGATGCGCGCTACCCCATTTAGTGGGGGTAGAGCCTACTTGCAAGTCTCTCCGACCTTCACAAAAAAAGTTATTCAAGAATATCTCTTTCTCCTATGTGCTTTCATCCCTAACCCTAACCCTAACCCTTCCGAAAGTCGGAGAAGCTCAAGGATGGTACCGATCGATGCGCGCTACCCCATTTAGTGGGGGTAGAGCCTACTTGTAAGTCTCTCCGACCTTCACAAAAAAAGTTATTCAAGAATATCTCTTTCTCCTATGTGCTTTCATCCCTAACCCTAACCCTAACCCTTCCGAAAGTCGGAGAAGCTCAAGGATGGTACCGATCGATGCGCGGTACCCCATTTAGTGGGGGTAGAGCCTACTTGCAAGTCTCTCCGACCTTCACAAAAAAAGTTATTCAAGAATATCTCCTCAGATTTGGGGGAATTTCGTCGGTCGACCTCTTCCGAAGGTCGTACAAGCTCGGGGATGGTACCAATCGATCCGCAGGACCCAAATTAGTCCAGATGCAACCACTTTCCAAGTCTCTCCGACCTTCACAAAAAAAGTTATTCAAGAATATCTCTTTCTCCTATGTGCTTTCATCCCTAACCCTAACCCTAACCCTTCCGAAAGTCGGAGAAGCTCAAGGATGGTACCGATCGATGCGCGCTACCCCATTTAGTGGGGGTAGAGCCTACTTGCAAGTCTCTCCGACCTTCACAAAAAAAGTTATTCAAGAATATCTCTTTCTCCTATGTGCTTTCATCCCTAACCCTAACCCTAACCCTTCCGAAAGTCGGAGAAGCTCAAGGATGGTATAGATCGATGCGCGCTACCCCATTTAGTGGGGGTAGAGCCTACTTGCAAGTCTCTCCGACCTTCACAAAAAAAGTTATTCAAGAATATCTCCTCAGATTTGGGGGAATTTCGTCGGTCGACCTCTTCCGAAGGTCGTACAAGCTCGGGGATGGTACCAATCGATCCGCAGGACCCGAATTAGTCCAGATGCAACCACTTTCCAAGTCTCTCCGACCTTCACAAAAAAAGTTATTCAAGAATATCTCTTTCTCCTATGTGCTTTCATCCCTAACCCTAACCCTAACCCTTCCGAAAGTCGGAGAAGCTCAAGGATGGTACCGATCGATGCGCGCTACCCCATTTAGTGGGGGTAGAGCCTACTTGCAAGTCTCTCCGACCTTCACAAAAAAAGTTATTCAAGAATATCTCTTTCTCCTATGTGCTTTCATCCCTAACCCTAACCCTAACCCTTCCGAAAGTCGGAGAAGCTCAAGGATGGTACCGATCGATGCGCGCTACCCCATTTAGTGGGGGTAGAGCCTACTTGCAAGTCTCTCCGACCTTCACAAAAAAAGTTATTCAAGAATATCTCTTTCTCCTATGTGCTTTCATCCCTAACCCTAACCCTAACCCTTCCGAAAGTCGGAGAAGCTCAAGGATGGTACCGATCGATGCGCGCTACCCCATTTAGTGGGGGTAGAGCCTACTTGCAAGTCTCTCAGACCTTCACAAAAAAAGTTATTCAAGAATATCTTCTCAGATTTGGGGGAATTTCGTCGGTCGACCTCTTCCGAAGGTCGTACAAGCTCGGGGATGGTACCAATCGATCCGCAGGACCCAAATTAGTCCAGATGCAACCACTTTCCAAGTCTCTCCGACCTTCACAAAAAAAGTTATTCAAGAATATCTCTTTCTCCTATGTGCTTTCATCCCTAACCCTAACCCTAACCCTTCCGAAAGTCGGAGAAGCTCAAGGATGGTACCGATCGATGCGCGCTACCCCATTTAGTGGGGGTAGAGCCTACTTGCAAGTCTCTCCGACCTTCACAAAAAAAGTTATTCAAGAATATCTCTTTCTCCTATGTGCTTTCATCCCTAACCCTAACCCTAACCCTTCCGAAAGTCGGAGAAGCTCAAGGATGGTACTGATCGATGCGCGCTACCCCATTTAGTGGGGGTAGAGCCTACTTGCAAGTCTCTCCGACCTTCACAAAAAAAGTTATTCAAGAATATCTCTTTCTCCTATGTGCTTTCATCCCTAACCCTAACCCTAACCCTTCCGAAAGTCAAAGAAGCTCAAGGATGGTACCGATCGATGCGCGCTACCCCATTTAGTGGGGGTAGAGCCTACTTGCAAGTCTCTCCGACCTTCACAAAAAAAGTTATTCAAGAATATCTCCTCAGATTTGGGGGAATTTCGTCGGTCGACCTCTTCCGAAGGTCGTACAAGCTCGGGGACGGTACCAATCGATCCGCAGGACCCAAATTAGTCCAGATGCAACCACTTTCCAAGTCTCTCCGACCTTCACAAAAAAAGTTATTCAAGAATATCTCTTTCTCCTATGTGCTTTCATCCCTAACCCTAACCCTAACCCTTCCGAAAGTCGGAGAAGCTCAAGGATGGTACCGATCGATGCGCGCTACCCCATTTAGTGGGGGTAGAGCCTACTTGCAAGTCTCTCCGACCTTCACAAAAAAAGTTATTCAAGAATATCTCTTTCTCCTATGTGCTTTCATCCCTAACCCTAACCCTAACCCTTCCGAAAGTCGGAGAAGCTCAAGGATGGTACCGATCGATGCGCGCTACCCCATTTAGTGGGGGTAGAGCCTACTTGTAAGTCTCTCCGACCTTCACAAAAAAAGTTATTCAAGAATATCTCTTTCTCCTATGTGCTTTCATCCCTAACCCTAACCCTAACCCTTCCGAAAGTCGGAGAAGCTCAAGGATGGTACCGATCGATGCGCGGTACCCCATTTAGTGGGGGTAGAGCCTACTTGCAAGTCTCTCCGACCTTCACAAAAAAAGTTATTCAAGAATATCTCCTCAGATTTGGGGGAATTTCGTCGGTCGACCTCTTCCGAAGGTCGTACAAGCTCGGGGATGGTACCAATCGATCCGCAGGACCCAAATTAGTCCAGATGCAACCACTTTCCAAGTCTCTCCGACCTTCACAAAAAAAGTTATTCAAGAATATCTCTTTCTCCTATGTGCTTTCATCCCTAACCCTAACCCTAACCCTTCCGAAAGTCGGAGAAGCTCAAGGATGGTACCGATCGATGCGCGCTACCCCATTTAGTGGGGGTAGAGCCTACTTGCAAGTCTCTCCGACCTTCACAAAAAAAGTTATTCAAGAATATCTCTTTCTCCTATGTGCTTTCATCCCTAACCCTAACCCTAACCCTTCCGAAAGTCGGAGAAGCTCAAGGATGGTATAGATCGATGCGCGCTACCCCATTTAGTGGGGGTAGAGCCTACTTGCAAGTCTCTCCGACCTTCACAAAAAAAGTTATTCAAGAATATCTCCTCAGATTTGGGGGAATTTCGTCGGTCGACCTCTTCCGAAGGTCGTACAAGCTCGGGGATGGTACCAATCGATCCGCAGGACCCGAATTAGTCCAGATGCAACCACTTTCCAAGTCTCTCCGACCTTCACAAAAAAAGTTATTCAAGAATATCTCTTTCTCCTATGTGCTTTCATCCCTAACCCTAACCCTTCCGAAAGTCGGAGAAGCTCAAGGATGGTACCGATCGATGCGCGCTACCCCATTTAGTGGGGGTAGAGCCTACTTGCAAGTCTCTCCGACCTTCACAAAAAAAGTTATTCAAGAATATCTCTTTCTCCTATGTGCTTTCATCCCTAACCCTAACCCTAACCCTTCCGAAAGTCGGAGAAGCTCAAGGATGGTACCGATCGATGCGCGCTACCCCATTTAGTGGGGGTAGAGCCTACTTGCAAGTCTCTCAGACCTTCACAAAAAAAGTTATTCAAGAATATCTTCTCAGATTTGGGGGAATTTCGTCGGTCGACCTCTTCCGAAGGTCGTACAAGCTCGGGGATGGTACCAATCGATCCGCAGGACCCAAATTAGTCCAGATGCAACCACTTTCCAAGTCTCTCCGACCTTCACAAAAAAAGTTATTCAAGAATATCTCTTTCTCCTATGTGCTTTCATCCCTAACCCTAACCCTAACCCTTCCGAAAGTCGGAGAAGCTCAAGGATGGTACCGATCGATGTGCGCTACCCCATTTAGTGGGGGTAGAGCCTACTTGCAAGTCTCTCCGACCTTCACAAAAAAAGTTATTCAAGAATATCTCTTTCTCCTATGTGCTTTCAGCCCTAACCCTAACCCTAACCCTTCCGAAAGTCAAAGAAGCTCAAGGATGGTACCGATCGATGCGCGCTACCCCATTTAGTGGGGGTAGAGCCTACTTGCAAGTCTCTCCGACCTTCACAAAAAAAGTTATTCAAGAATATCTCCTCAGATTTGGGGGAATTTCGTCGGTCGACCTCTTCCGAAGGTCGTACAAGCTCGGGGACGGTACCAATCGATCCGCAGGACCCAAATTAGTCCAGATGCAACCACTTTCCAAGTCTCTCCGACCTTCACAAAAAAAGTTATTCAAGAATATCTCTTTCTCCTATGTGCTTTCATCCCTAACCCTAACCCTAACCCTTCCGAAAGTCGGAGAAGCTCAAGGATGGTACCGATCGATGCGCGCTACCCCATTTAGTGGGGGTAGAGCCTACTTGCAAGTCTCTCCGACCTTCACAAAAAAAGTTATTCAAGAATATCTCTTTCTCCTATGTGCTTTCATCCCTAACCCTAACCCTAACCCTTCCGAAAGTCGGAGAAGCTCAAGGATGGTACCGATCGATGCGCGCTACCCCATTTAGTGGGGGTAGAGCCTACTTGTAAGTCTCTCCGACCTTCACAAAAAAAGTTATTCAAGAATATCTCTTTCTCCTATGTGCTTTCATCCCTAACCCTAACCCTAACCCTTCCGAAAGTCGGAGAAGCTCAAGGATGGTACCGATCGATGCGCGGTACCCCATTTAGTGGGGGTAGAGCCTACTTGCAAGTCTCTCCGACCTTCACAAAAAAAGTTATTCAAGAATATCTCCTCAGATTTGGGGGAATTTCGTCGGTCGACCTCTTCCGAAGGTCGTACAAGCTCGGGGATGGTACCAATCGATCCGCAGGACCCAAATTAGTCCAGATGCAACCACTTTCCAAGTCTCTCCGACCTTCACAAAAAAAGTTATTCAAGAATATCTCTTTCTCCTATGTGCTTTCATCCCTAACCCTAACCCTAACCCTTCCGAAAGTCGGAGAAGCTCAAGGATGGTACCGATCGATGCGCGCTACCCCATTTAGTGGGGGTAGAGCCTACTTGCAAGTCTCTCCGACCTTCACAAAAAAAGTTATTCAAGAATATCTCTTTCTCCTATGTGCTTTCATCCCTAACCCTAACCCTAACCCTTCCGAAAGTCGGAGAAGCTCAAGGATGGTACCGATCGATGCGCGCTACCCCATTTAGTGGGGGTAGAGCCTACTTGCAAGTCTCTCCGACCTTCACAAAAAAAGTTATTCAAGAATATCTCTTTCTCCTATGTGCTTTCATCCCTAACCCTAACCCTAACCCTTCCGAAAGTCGGAGAAGCTCAAGGATGGTACCGATCGATGCGCGCTACCCCATTTAGTGGGGGTAGAGCCTACTTGCAAGTCTCTCCGACCTTCACAAAAAAAGTTATTCAAGAATATCTTCTCAGATTTGGGGGAATTTCGTCGGTCGACCTCTTCCGAAGGTCGTACAAGCTCGGGGATGGTACCAATCGATCCGCAGGACCCAAATTAGTCCAGATGCAACCACTTTCCAAGTCTCTCCGACCTTCACAAAAAAAGTTATTCAAGAATATCTCTTTCTCCTATGTGCTTTCATCCCTAACCCTAACCCTAACCCTTCCGAAAGTCGGAGAAGCTCAAGGATGGTACCGATCGATGCGCGCTACCCCATTTAGTGGGGGTAAAGCCTACTTGCAAGTCTCTCCGACCTTCACAAAAAAAGTTATTCAAGAATATCTCTTTCTCCTATGTGCTTTCATCCCTAACCCTAACCCTAACCCTTCCGAAAGTCGGAGAAGCTCAAGGATGGTACTGATCGATGCGCGCTACCCCATTTAGTGGGGGTAGAGCCTACTTGCAAGTCTCTCCGACCTTCACAAAAAAAGTTATTCAAGAATATCTCTTTCTCCTATGTGCTTTCATCCCTAACCCTAACCCTTCCGAAAGTCGGAGAAGCTCAAGGATGGTACCGATCGATGCGCGCTACCCCATTTAGTGGGGGTAGAGCCTACTTGCAAGTCTCTCCGACCTTCACAAAAAAAGTTATTCAAGAATATCTCTTTCTCCTATGTGCTTTCATCCCTAACCCTAACCCTAACCCTTCCGAAAGTCGGAGAAGCTCAAGGATGGTACCGATCGATGCGCGCAACCCCATTTAGAGGGGGTAGAGCCTACTTGCAAGTCTCTCCGACCTTCACAAAAAAAGTTATTCAAGAATATCTCCTCAGATTTGGGGGAATTTCGTCGGTCGACCTCTTCTGAAGGTCGTACAAGCTCGGGGATGGTACCAATCGATCCGCAGGACCCAAATTAGTCCAGATGCAACCACTTTCCAAGTCTCTCCGACCTTCACAAAAAAAGTTATTCAAGAATATCTCTTTCTCCTATGTGCTTTCATCCCTAACCCTAACCCTAACCCTTCCGAAAGTCGGAGAAGCTCAAGGATGGTACCGATCGATGCGCGCTACCCCATTTAGTGGGGGTAGAGCCTACTTGCAAGTCTCTCCGACCTTCACAAAAAAAGTTATTCAAGAATATCTCTTTCTCCTATGTGCTTTCATCCCTAACCCTAACCCTAACCCTTCCGAAAGTCGGAGAAGCTCAAGGATGGTATAGATCGATGCGCGCAACCCCATTTAGTGGGGGTAGAGCCTACTTGCAAGTCTCTCCGACCTTCACAAAAAAAGTTATTCAAGAATATCTCCTCAGATTTGGGGGAATTTCGTCGGTCGACCTCTTTCGAAGGTCGTACAAGCTCGGGGATGGTACCAATCGATCCGCAGGACCCAAATTAGTCCAGATGCAACCACTTTCCAAGTCTCTCCGACCTTCACAAAAAAAGTTATTCAAGAATATCTCTTTCTCCTATGTGCTTTCATCCCTAACCCTAACCCTTCCGAAAGTCGGAGAAGCTCAAGGATGGTACCGATCGATGCGCGCTACCCCATTTAGTGGGGGTAGAGCCTACTTGCAAGTCTCTCCGACCTTCACAAAAAAAGTTATTCAAGAATATCTCTTTCTCCTATGTGCTTTCATCCCTAACCCTAACCCTAACCCTTCCGAAAGTCGGAGAAGCTCAAGGATGGTACCGATCGATGCGCGCTACCCCATTTAGTGGGGGTAGAGCCTACTTGCAAGTCTCTCCGACCTTCACAGAAAAAGTTATTCAAGAATATCTCCTCAGATTTGGGGGAATTTCGTCGGTCGACCTCTTCCGAAGGTCGTACAAGCTCGGGGATGGTACCAATCGATCCGCAGGACCCAAATTAGTCCAGATGCAACCACTTTCCAAGTCTCTCCGACCTTCACAAAAAAAGTTATTCAAGAATATCTCTTTCTCCTATGTGCTTTCATCCCTAACCCTAACCCTAATCCTTCCGAAAGTCGGAGAAGCTCAACGATTGGTACCGATCGATGCGCGCTACCCCATTTAGTGGGGGTAGAGCCTACTTGCAAGTCTCTCCGACCTTCACAAAAAAAGTTATTCAAGAATATCTCCTCAGATTTGGGGGAATTTCGTCGGTCGACCTCTTCCGAAGGTCGTACAAGCTCGGGGATGGTACCAATCGATCCGCAGGACCCAAATTAGTCCAGATGCAACCACTTTCCAAGTCTCTCCGACCTTCACAAAAAAAGTTATTCAAGAATATCTCTTTCTCCTATGTGCTTTCATCCCTAACCCTAACCCTAACCCTTCCGAAAGTCGGAGAAGCTTAAGGATGGTACCGATCGATGCGCGCTACCCCATTTAGTGGGGGTAGAGCCTACTTGCAAGTCTCTCCGACCTTCACAAAAAAAGTTATTCAAGAATATCTCTTTCTCCTATGTGCTTTCATCCCTAACCCTAACCCTAACCCTTCCGAAGGTCGGAGAAGCTCAAGGATGGTAACGATCGATGCGCGCTACCCCATTTAGTGGGGGTAGAGCCTACTTGCAAGTCTCTCCGACCTTCACAAAAAAAGTTATTCAAGAATATCTCTTTCTCCTATGTGCTTTCATCCCTAACCCTAACCCTAACCCTTCCGAAAGTCGGAGAAGCTCAAAGATGGTACCGATCGATGCGCGCTACCCCATTTAGTGGGGGTAGAGCCTACTTGCAAGTCTCTCCGACCTTCACAAAAAAAGTTATTCAAGAATATCTCTTTCTCCTATGTGCTTTCATCCCTAACCCTAACCCTAACCCTTCCGAAAGTCGGAGAAGCTCAAGGATGGTACCGATCGATGCGCGCTACCCCATTTAGTGGGGGTAGAGCCTACTTGCAAGTCTGTCCGACCTTCACAAAAAAAGTTATTCAAGAATATCTCTTTCTCCTATGTGCTTTCATCCCTAACCCTAACCCTAACCCTTCCGAAAGTCGGAGAAGCTCAAGGATGGTACCGATCGATGCGCGCTACCCCATTTAGTGGGGGTAGAGCCTACTTGCAAGTCTCTCCGACCTTCACAGAAAAAGTTATTCAAGAATATCTCCTCAGATTTGGGGGAATTTCGTCGGTCGACCTCTTCCGAAGGTCGTACAAGCTCGGGGATGGTACCAATCGATCCGCAGGACCCAAATTAGTCCAGATGCAACCACTTTCCAAGTCTCTCCGACCTTCACAAAAAAAGTTATTCAAGAATATCTCTTTCTCCTATGTGCTTTCATCCCTAACCCTAACCCTAATCCTTCCGAAAGTCGGAGAAGCTCAAGGATGGTACCGATCGATGCGCGCTACCCCATTTAGTGGGGGTAGAGCCTACTTGCAAGTCTCTCCGACCTTCACAAAAAAAGTTATTCAAGAATATCTCCTCAGATTTGGGGGAATTTCGTCGGTCGACCTCTTCCGAAGGTCGTACAAGCTCGGGGATGGTACCAATCGATCCGCAGGACCCAAATTAGTCCAGATGCAACCACTTTCCAAGTCTCTCCGACCTTCACAAAAAAAGTTATTCAAGAATATCTCTTTCTCCTATGTGCTTTCATCCCTAACCCTAACCCTAACCCTTCCGAAAGTCGGAGAAGCTCAAGGATGGTACCGATCGATGCGCGCTACCCCATTTAGTGGGGGTAGAGCCTACTTGCAAGTCTCTCCGACCTTCACAAAAAAAGTTATTCAAGAATATCTCTTTCTCCTATGTGCTTTCATCCCTAACCCTAACCCTAACCCTTCCGAAGGTCGGAGAAGCTCAAGGATGGTAACGATCGATGCGCGCTACCCCATTTAGTGGGGGTAGAGCCTACTTGCAAGTCTCTCCGACCTTCACAAAAAAAGTTATTCAAGAATATCTCTTTCTCCTATGTGCTTTCATCCCTAACCCTAACCCTAACCCTTCCGAAAGTCGGAGAAGCTCAAAGATGGTACCGATCGATGCGCGCTACCCCATTTAGTGGGGGTAGAGCCTACTTGCAAGTCTCTCCGACCTTCACAAAAAAAGTTATTCAAGAATATCTCTTTCTCCTATGTGCTTTCATCCCTAACCCTAACCCTAACCCTTCCGAAAGTCGGAGAAGCTCAAGGATGGTACCGATCGATGCGCGCTACCCCATTTAGTGGGGGTAGAGCCTACTTGCAAGTCTCTCCGACCTTCACAAAAAAAGTTATTCAAGAATATCTCTTTCTCCTATGTGCTTTCATCCCTAACCCTAACCCTAACCCTTCCGAAAGTCGGAGAAGCTCAAGGATGGTACCGATCGATGCGCGCTACCCCATTTAGTGGGGGTAGAGCCTACTTGCAAGTCTCTCCGACCTTCACAAAAAAAGTTATTCAAGAATATCTCCTCAGATTTGGGGGAATTTCGTCGGTCAACCTCTTCCGAAGGTCGTACAAGCTCGGGGATGGTACCAATCGATCCGCAGGACCCAAATTAGTCCAGATGCAACCACTTTCCAAGTCTCTCCGACCTTCACAAAAAAAGTTATTCAAGAATATCTCTTTCTCCTATGTGCTTTCATCCCTAACCCTAACCCTAACCCTTCCGAAAGTCGGAGAAGCTCAAGGATGGTACCGATCGATGCGCGCTACCCCATTTAGTGGGGGTAGAGCCTACTTGCAAGTCTCTCCGACCTTCACAAAAAAAGTTATTCAAGAATATCTCTTTCTCCTATGTGCTTTCATCCCTAACCCTAACCCTAACCCTTCCGAAAGTCGGAGAAGCTCAAGGATGGTACCGATCGATGCGCGCTACCCCATTTAGTGGGGGTAGAGCCTACTTGCAAGTCTCTCCGACCTTCACAAAAAAAGTTATTCAAGAATATCTCTTTCTCCTATGTGCTTTCATCCCTAACCCTAACCCTAACCCTTCCGAAAGTCGGAGAAGCTCAAGGATGGTACCGATCGATGCGCGCTACCCCATTTAGTGGGGGTAGAGCCTACTTGCAAGTCTCTCCGACCTTCACAAAAAAAGTTATTCAAGAATATCTCTTTCTCCTATGTGCTTTCATCCCTAACCCTAACCCTAACCCTTCCGAAAGTCGGAGAAGCTCAAGGATGGTACCGATCGATGCGCGCAACCCCATTTAGTGGGGGTAGAGCCTACTTGCAAGTCTCTCCGACCTTCACAAAAAAAGTTATTCAAGAATATCTCCTCAGATTTGGGGGAATTTCGTCGGTCGACCTCTTCTGAAGGTCGTACAAGCTCGGGGATGGTACCAATCGATCCGCAGGACCCAAATTAGTCCAGATGCAACCACTTTCCAAGTCTCTCCGACCTTCACAAAAAAAGTTATTCAAGAATATCTCTTTCTCCTATGTGCTTTCATCCCTAACCCTAACCCTAACCCTTCCGAAAGTCGGAGAAGCTCAAGGATGGTACCGATCGATGCGCGCTACCCCATTTAGTGGGGGTAGAGCCTACTTGCAAGTCTCTCCGACCTTCACAAAAAAAGTTATTCAAGAATATCTCTTTCTCCTATGTGCTTTCATCCCTAACCCTAACCCTAACCCTTCCGAAAGTCGGAGAAGCTCAAGGATGGTATAGATCGATGCGCGCAACCCCATTTAGTGGGGGTAGAGCCTACTTGCAAGTCTCTCCGACCTTCACAAAAAAAGTTATTCAAGAATATCTCCTCAGATTTGGGGGAATTTCGTCGGTCGACCTCTTTCGAAGGTCGTACAAGCTCGGGGATGGTACCAATCGATCCGCAGGACCCAAATTAGTCCAGATGCAACCACTTTCCAAGTCTCTCCGACCTTCACAAAAAAAGTTATTCAAGAATATCTCTTTCTCCTATGTGCTTTCATCCCTAACCCTAACCCTTCCGAAAGTCGGAGAAGCTCAAGGATGGTACCGATCGATGCGCGCTACCCCATTTAGTGGGGGTAGAGCCTACTTGCAAGTCTCTCCGACCTTCACAAAAAAAGTTATTCAAGAATATCTCTTTCTCCTATGTGCTTTCATCCCTAACCCTAACCCTAACCCTTCCGAAAGTCGGAGAAGCTCAAGGATGGTACCGATCGATGCGCGCTACCCCATTTAGTGGGGGTAGAGCCTACTTGCAAGTCTCTCCGACCTTCACAAAAAACGTTATTCAAGAATATCTCTTTCTCCTATGTGCTTTCATCCCTAACCCTAACCCTAACCCTTCCGAAAGTCGGAGAAGCTCAAGGATGGTACCGATCGATGCGCGCTACCCCATTTAGTGGGGGTAGAGCCTACTTGCAAGTCTCTCCGACCTTCACAAAAAAAGTTATTCAAGAATATCTCCTCAGATTTGGGGGAATTTCGTCGGTCGACCTCTTCCGAAGGTCGTACAAGCTCGGGGATGGTACCAATCGATCTGCAGGACCCAAATTAGTCCAGATGCAACCACTTTCCAAGTCTCTCCGACCTTCACAAAAAAAGTTATTCAAGAATATCTCTTTCTCCTATGTGCTTTCATCCCTAACCCTAACCCTAACCCTTCCGAAAGTCGGAGAAGCTCAAGGATGGTACCGATCGATGCGCGCTACCCCATTTAGTGGGGGTAGAGCCTACTTGCAAGTCTCTCCGACCTTCACAAAAAAAGTTATTCAAGAATATCTCTTTCTCCTATGTGCTTTCATCCCTAACCCTAACCCTAACCCTTCCGAAAGTCGGAGAAGCTCAAGGATGGTACCGATCGATGCGCGCAACCCCATTTAGTGGGGGTAGAGCCTACTTGCAAGTCTCTCCGACCTTCACAAAAAAAGTTATTCAAGAATATCTCTTTCTCCTATGTGCTTTCATCCCTAACCCTAACCCTAACCCTTCCGAAAGTCGGAGAAGCTCAAGGATGGTACCGATCGATGCGCGCTACCCCATTTAGTGGGGGTAGAGCCTACTTGCAAGTCTCTCCGACCTTCACAAAAAAAGTTATTCAAGAATATCTCTTTCTCCTATGTGCTTTCATCCCTAACCCTAACCCTAACCCTTCCGAAAGTCGGAGAAGCTCAAGGATGGTACCGATCGATGCGCGCTACCCCATTTAGTGGGGGTAGAGCCTACTTGCAAGTCTCTCCGACCTTCACAAAAAAAGTTATTCAAGAATATCTCTTTCTCCTATGTGCTTTCATCCCTAACCCTAACCCTAACCCTTCCGAAAGTCGGAGAAGCTCAAGGATGGTAACGATCGATGCGCGCTACCCCATTTAGTGGGGGTAGAGCCTACTTGCAAGTCTCTCCGACCTTCACAAAAAAAGTTATTCAAGAATATCTCTTTCTCCTATGTGCTTTCATCCCTAACCCTAACCCTAACCCTTCCGAAAGTCGGAGAAGCTCAAGGATGGTACCGATCGATGCGCGCTACCCCATTTAGTGGGGGTAGAGCCTACTTGCAAGTCTCTCCGACCTTCACAAAAAAAGTTATTCAAGAATATCTCCTCAGATTTGGGGGAATTTCGTCGGTCGACCTCTTCCGAAGGTCGTACAAGCTCGGGGATGGTACCAATCGATCCGCAGGACCCAAATTAGTCCAGATGCAACCACTTTCCAAGTCTCTCCGACCTTCACAAAAAAAGTTATTCAAGAATATCTCTTTCTCCTATGTGCTTTCATCCCTAACCCTAACCCTAACCCTTCCGAAAGTCGGAGAAGCTCAAGGATGGTACCGATCGATGCGCGCTACCCCATTTAGTGGGGGTAGAGCCTACTTGCAAGTCTCTCCGACCTTCACAAAAAAAGTTATTCAAGAATATCTCCTCAGATTTGGGGGAATTTCGTCGGTCGACCTCTTCCGAAGGTCGTACAAGCTCGGGGATGGTACCAATCGATCCGCAGGACCCAAATTAGTCCAGATGCAACCACTTTCCAAGTCTCTCCGACCTTCACAAAAAAAGTTATTCAAGAATATCTCTTTCTCCTATGTGCTTTCATCCCTAACCCTAACCCTAACCCTTCCGAAAGTCGGAGAAGCTCAAGGATGGTACCGATCGATGCGCGCAACCCCATTTAGTGGGGGTAGAGCCTACTTGCAAGTCTCTCCGACCTTCACAAAAAAAGTTATTCAAGAATATCTCTTTCTCCTATGTGCTTTCATCCCTAACCCTAACCCTAACCCTTCCGAAAGTCGGAGAAGCTCAAGGATGGTACCGATCGATGCGCGCTACCCCATTTAGTGGGGGTAGAGCCTACTTGCAAGTCTCTCCGACCTTCACAAAAAAAGTTATTCAAGAATATCTCTTTCTCCTATGTGCTTTCATCCCTAACCCTAACCCTAACCCTTCCGAAAGTCGGAGAAGCTCAAGGATGGTACCGATCGATGCGCGCTACCCCATTTAGTGGGGGTAGAGCCTACTTGCAAGTCTCTCCGACCTTCACAAAAAAAGTTATTCAAGAATATCTCTTTCTCCTATGTGCTTTCATCCCTAACCCTAACCCTAACCCTTCCGAAAGTCGGAGAAGCTCAAGGATGGTAACGATCGATGCGCGCTACCCCATTTAGTGGGGGTAGAGCCTACTTGCAAGTCTCTCCGACCTTCACAAAAAAAGTTATTCAAGAATATCTCTTTCTCCTATGTGCTTTCATCCCTAACCCTAACCCTAACCCTTCCGAAAGTCGGAGAAGCTCAAGGATGGTACCGATCGATGCGCGCTACCCCATTTAGTGGGGGTAGAGCCTACTTGCAAGTCTCTCCGACCTTCACAAAAAAAGTTATTCAAGAATATCTCCTCAGATTTGGGGGAATTTCGTCGGTCGACCTCTTCCGAAGGTCGTACAAGCTCGGGGATGGTACCAATCGATCCGCAGGACCCAAATTAGTCCAGATGCAACCACTTTCCAAGTCTCTCCGACCTTCACAAAAAAAGTTATTCAAGAATATCTCTTTCTCCTATGTGCTTTCATCCCTAACCCTAACCCTAACCCTTCCGAAAGTCGGAGAAGCTCAAGGATGGTACCGATCGATGCGCGCTACCCCATTTAGTGGGGGTAGAGCCTACTTGCAAGTCTCTCCGACCTTCACAAAAAAAGTTATTCAAGAATATCTCCTCAGATTTGGGGGAATTTCGTCGGTCGACCTCTTCCGAAGGTCGTACAAGCTCGGGGATGGTACCAATCGATCCGCAGGACCCAAATTAGTCCAGATGCAACCACTTTCCAAGTCTCTCCGACCTTCACAAAAAAAGTTATTCAAGAATATCTCTTTCTCCTATGTGCTTTCATCCCTAACCCTAACCCTAACCCTTCCGAAAGTCGGAGAAGCTCAAGGATGGTACCGATCGATGCGCGCTACCCCATTTAGTGGGGGTAGAGCCTACTTGCAAGTCTCTCCGACCTTCACAAAAAAAGTTATTCAAGAATATCTCTTTCTCCTATGTGCTTTCATCCCTAACCCTAACCCTAACCCTTCCGAAAGTCGGAGAAGCTCAAGGATGGTATAGATCGATGCGCGCAACCCCATTTAGTGGGGGTAGAGCCTACTTGCAAGTCTCTCCGACCTTCACAAAAAAAGTTATTCAAGAATATCTCCTCAGATTTGGGGGAATTTCGTCGGTCGACCTCTTTCGAAGGTCGTACAAGCTCGGGGATGGTACCAATCGATCCGCAGGACCCAAATTAGTCCAGATGCAACCACTTTCCAAGTCTCTCCGACCTTCACAAAAAAAGTTATTCAAGAATATCTCTTTCTCCTATGTGCTTTCATCCCTAACCCTAACCCTTCCGAAAGTCGGAGAAGCTCAAGGATGGTACCGATCGATGCGCGCTACCCCATTTAGTGGGGGTAGAGCCTACTTGCAAGTCTCTCCGACCTTCACAAAAAAAGTTATTCAAGAATATCTCTTTCTCCTATGTGCTTTCATCCCTAACCCTAACCCTAACCCTTCCGAAAGTCGGAGAAGCTCAAGGATGGTACCGATCGATGCGCGCTACCCCATTTAGTGGGGGTAGAGCCTACTTGCAAGTCTCTCCGACCTTCACAGAAAAAGTTATTCAAGAATATCTCCTCAGATTTGGGGGAATTTCGTCGGTCGACCTCTTCCGAAGGTCGTACAAGCTCGGGGATGGTACCAATCGATCCGCAGGACCCAAATTAGTCCAGATGCAACCACTTTCCAAGTCTCTCCGACCTTCACAAAAAAAGTTATTCAAGAATATCTCTTTCTCCTATGTGCTTTCATCCCTAACCCTAACCCTAATCCTTCCGAAAGTCGGAGAAGCTCAAGGATGGTACCGATCGATGCGCGCTACCCCATTTAGTGGGGGTAGAGCCTACTTGCAAGTCTCTCCGACCTTCACAAAAAAAGTTATTCAAGAATATCTCCTCAGATTTGGGGGAATTTCGTCGGTCGACCTCTTCCGAAGGTCGTACAAGCTCGGGGATGGTACCAATCGATCCGCAGGACCCAAATTAGTCCAGATGCAACCACTTTCCAAGTCTCTCCGACCTTCACAAAAAACGTTATTCAAGAATATCTCTTTCTCCTATGTGCTTTCATCCCTAACCCTAACCCTAACCCTTCCGAAAGTCGGAGAAGCTCAAGGATGGTACCGATCGATGCGCGCTACCCCATTTAGTGGGGGTAGAGCCTACTTGCAAGTCTCTCCGACCTTCACAAAAAAAGTTATTCAAGAATATCTCCTCAGATTTGGGGGAATTTCGTCGGTCGACCTCTTCCGAAGGTCGTACAAGCTCGGGGATGGTACCAATCGATCCGCAGGACCCAAATTAGTCCAGATGCAACCACTTTCCAAGTCTCTCCGACCTTCACAAAAAAAGTTATTCAAGAATATCTCTTTCTCCTATGTGCTTTCATCCCTAACCCTAACCCTAACCCTTCCGAAAGTCGGAGAAGCTCAAGGATGGTACCGATCGATGCGCGCTACCCCATTTAGTGGGGGTAGAGCCTACTTGCAAGTCTCTCCGACCTTCACAAAAAAAGTTATTCAAGAATATCTCTTTCTCCTATGTGCTTTCATCCCTAACCCTAACCCTAACCCTTCCGAAAGTCGGAGAAGCTCAAGGATGGTATAGATCGATGCGCGCAACCCCATTTAGTGGGGGTAGAGCCTACTTGCAAGTCTCTCCGACCTTCACAAAAAAAGTTATTCAAGAATATCTCCTCAGATTTGGGGGAATTTCGTCGGTCGACCTCTTTCGAAGGTCGTACAAGCTCGGGGATGGTACCAATCGATCTGCAGGACCCAAATTAGTCCAGATGCAACCACTTTCCAAGTCTCTCCGACCTTCACAAAAAAAGTTATTCAAGAATATCTCTTTCTCCTATGTGCTTTCATCCCTAACCCTAACCCTTCCGAAAGTCGGAGAAGCTCAAGGATGGTACCGATCGATGCGCCCTACCCCATTTAGTGGGGGTAGAGCCTACTTGCAAGTCTCTCCGACCTTCACAAAAAAAGTTATTCAAGAATATCTCTTTCTCCTATGTGCTTTCATCCCTAACCCTAACCCTAACCCTTCCGAAAGTCGGAGAAGCTCAAGGATGGTACCGATCGATGCGCGCTACCCCATTTAGTGGGGGTAGAGCCTACTTGCAAGTCTCTCCGACCTTCACAAAAAAAGTTATTCAAGAATATCTCTTTCTCCTATGTGCTTTCATCCCTAACCCTAACCCTAACCCTTCCGAAAGTCGGAGAAGCTCACGGATGGTACCGATCGATGCGCGCTACCCCATTTAGTGGGGGTAGAGCCTACTTGCAAGTCTCTCCGACCTTCACAAAAAACGTTATTCAAGAATATCTCTTTCTCCTATGTGCTTTCATCCCTAACCCTAACCCTAACCCTTCCGAAAGTCAAAGAAGCTCAAGGATGGTACCGATCGATGCGCGCTACCCCATTTAGTGGGGGTAGAGCCTACTTGCAAGTCTCTCCGACCTTCACAAAAAAAGTTATTCAAGAATATCTCCTCAGATTTGGGGGAATTTCGTCGGTCGACCTCTTCCGAAGGTCGTACAAGCTCGGGGACGGTACCAATCGATCCGCAGGACCCAAATTAGTCCAGATGCAACCACTTTCCAAGTCTCTCCGACCTTCACAAAAAAAGTTATTCAAGAATATCTCTTTCTCCTATGTGCTTTCATCCCTAACCCTAACCCTAACCCTTCCGAAAGTCGGAGAAGCTCAAGGATGGTACCGATCGATGCGCGCTACCCCATTTAGTGGGGGTAGAGCCTACTTGCAAGTCTCTCCGACCTTCACAAAAAAAGTTATTCAAGAATATCTCTTTCTCCTATGTGCTTTCATCCCTAACCCTAACCCTAACCCTTCCGAAAGTCGGAGAAGCTCAAAGATGGTACCGATCGATGCGCGCTACCCCATTTAGTGGGGGTAGAGCCTACTTGTAAGTCTCTCCGACCTTCACAAAAAAAGTTATTCAAGAATATCTCTTTCTCCTATGTGCTTTCATCCCTAACCCTAACCCTAACCCTTCCGAAAGTCGGAGAAGCTCAAGGATGGTACCGATCGATGCGCGCTACCCCATTTAGTGGGGGTAGAGCCTACTTGCAAGTCTCTCCGACCTTCACAAAAAAAGTTATTCAAGAATATCTCCTCAGATTTGGGGGAATTTCGTCGGTCGACCTCTTCCGAAGGTCGTACAAGCTCGGGGATGGTACCAATCCATCCGCAGGACCCAAATTAGTCCAGATGCAACCACTTTCCAAGTCTCTCCGACCTTCACAAAAAAAGTTATTCAAGAATATCTCTTTCTCCTATGTGCTTTCATCCCTAACCCTAACCCTAACCCTTCCGAAAGTCGGAGAAGCTCAAGGATGGTACCGATCGATGCGCGCTACCCCATTTAGTGGGGGTAGAGCCTACTTGCAAGTCTCTCCGACCTTCACAAAAAAAGTTATTCAAGAATATCTCTTTCTCCTATGTGCTTTCATCCCTAACCCTAACCCTAACCCTTCCGAAAGTCGGAGAAGCTCAAGGATGGTATAGATCGATGCGCGCAACCCCATTTAGTGGGGGTAGAGCCTACTTGCAAGTCTCTCCGACCTTCACAAAAAAAGTTATTCAAGAATATCTCCTCAGATTTGGGGGAATTTCGTCGGTCGACCTCTTTCGAAGGTCGTACAAGCTCGGGGATGGTACCAATCGATCCGCAGGACCCAAATTAGTCCAGATGCAACCACTTTCCAAGTCTCTCCGACCTTCACAAAAAAAGTTATTCAAGAATATCTCTTTCTCCTATGTGCTTTCATCCCTAACCCTAACCCTTCCGAAAGTCGGAGAAGCTCAAGGATGGTACCGATCGATGCGCGCTACCCCATTTAGTGGGGGTAGAGCCTACTTGCAAGTCTCTCCGACCTTCACAAAAAAAGTTATTCAAGAATATCTCTTTCTCCTATGTGCTTTCATCCCTAACCCTAACCCTAACCCTTCCGAAAGTCGGAGAAGCTCAAGGATGGTACCGATCGATGCGCGCTACCCCATTTAGTGGGGGTAGAGCCTACTTGCAAGTCTCTCCGACCTTCACAAAAAAAGTTATTCAAGAATATCTCTTTCTCCTATGTGCTTTCATCCCTAACCCTAACCCTAACCCTTCCGAAAGTCGGAGAAGCTCAAGGATGGTACCGATCGATGCGCGCTACCCCATTTAGTGGGGGTAGAGCCTACTTGCAAGTCTCTCCGACCTTCACAAAAAAAGTTATTCAAGAATATCTCTTTCTCCTATGTGCTTTCATCCCTAACCCTAACCCTAACCCTTCCGAAAGTCGGAGAAGCTCAAGGATGGTAACGATCGATGCGCGCTACCCCATTTAGTGGGGGTAGAGCCTACTTGCAAGTCTCTCCGACCTTCACAAAAAAAGTTATTCAAGAATATCTCTTTCTCCTATGTGCTTTCATCCCTAACCCTAACCCTAACCCTTCCGAAAGTCGGAGAAGCTCAAGGATGGTACCGATCGATGCGCGCTACCCCATTTAGTGGGGGTAGAGCCTACTTGCAAGTCTCTCCGACCTTCACAAAAAAAGTTATTCAAGAATATCTCCTCAGATTTGGGGGAATTTCGTCTGTCGACCTCTTCCGAAGGTCGTACAAGCTCGGGGATGGTACCAATCGATCCGCAGGACCCAAATTAGTCCAGATGCAACCACTTTCCAAGTCTCTCCGACCTTCACAAAAAAAGTTATTCAAGAATATCTCTTTCTCCTATGTGCTTTCATCCCTAACCCTAACCCTTCCGAAAGTCGGAGAAGCTCAAAGATGGTACCGATCGATGCGCGCTACCCCATTTAGTGGGGGTAGAGCCTACTTGCAAGTCTCTCCGACCTTCACAAAAAACGTTATTCAAGAATATCTCTTTCTCCTATGTGCTTTCATCCCTAACCCCAACCCTAACCCTTCCGAAAGTCGGAGAAGCTCAAAGATAGTACCGATCGATGCGCGCTACCCCATTTAGTGGGGGTAGAGCCTACTTGCAAGTCTCTCCGACCTTCACAAAAAAAGTTATTCAAGAATATCTCCTCAGATTTGGGGGAATTTCGTCGGTCGACCTCTTCCGAAGGTCGTACAAGCTCGGGGATGGTACCAATCGATCCGCAGGACCCAAATTAGTCCAGATGCAACCACTTTCCAAGTCTCTCCGACCTTCACAAAAAAAGTTATTCAAGAATATCTCTTTCTCCTATGTGCTTTCATCCCTAACCCTAACCCTAACCCTTCCGAAAGTCGGAGAAGCTCAAGGATGGTACCGATCGATGCGCGCTACCCCATTTAGTGGGGGTAGAGCCTACTTGCAAGTCTCTCCGACCTTCACAAAAAAAGTTATTCAAGAATATCTCTTTCTCCTATGTGCTTTCATCCCTAACCCTAACCCTAACCCTTCCGAAAGTCGGAGAAGCTCACGGATGGTACCGATCGATGCGCGCTACCCCATTTAGTGGGGGTAGAGCCTACTTGCAAGTCTCTCCGACCTTCACAAAAAACGTTATTCAAGAATATCTCTTTCTCCTATGTGCTTTCATCCCTAACCCTAACCCTAACCCTTCCGAAAGTCAAAGAAGCTCAAGGATGGTACCGATCGATGCGCGCTACCCCATTTAGTGGGGGTAGAGCCTACTTGCAAGTCTCTCCGACCTTCACAAAAAAAGTTATTCAAGAATATCTCCTCAGATTTGGGGGAATTTCGTCGGTCGACCTCTTCCGAAGGTCGTACAAGCTCGGGGACGGTACCAATCGATCCGCAGGACCCAAATTAGTCCAGATGCAACCACTTTCCAAGTCTCTCCGACCTTCACAAAAAAAGTTATTCAAGAATATCTCTTTCTCCTATGTGCTTTCATCCCTAACCCTAACCCTAACCCTTCCGAAAGTCGGAGAAGCTCAAGGATGGTACCGATCGATGCGCGCTACCCCATTTAGTGGGGGTAGAGCCTACTTGCAAGTCTCTCCGACCTTCACAAAAAAAGTTATTCAAGAATATCTCTTTCTCCTATGTGCTTTCATCCCTAACCCTAACCCTAACCCTTCCGAAAGTCGGAGAAGCTCAAAGATGGTACCGATCGATGCGCGCTACCCCATTTAGTGGGGGTAGAGCCTACTTGTAAGTCTCTCCGACCTTCACAAAAAAAGTTATTCAAGAATATCTCTTTCTCCTATGTGCTTTCATCCCTAACCCTAACCCTAACCCTTCCGAAAGTCGGAGAAGCTCAAGGATGGTACCGATCGATGCGCGCTACCCCATTTAGTGGGGGTAGAGCCTACTTGCAAGTCTCTCCGACCTTCACAAAAAAAGTTATTCAAGAATATCTCCTCAGATTTGGGGGAATTTCGTCGGTCGACCTCTTCCGAAGGTCGTACAAGCTCGGGGATGGTACCAATCCATCCGCAGGACCCAAATTAGTCCAGATGCAACCACTTTCCAAGTCTCTCCGACCTTCACAAAAAAAGTTATTCAAGAATATCTCTTTCTCCTATGTGCTTTCATCCCTAACCCTAACCCTAACCCTTCCGAAAGTCGGAGAAGCTCAAGGATGGTACCGATCGATGCGCGCTACCCCATTTAGTGGGGGTAGAGCCTACTTGCAAGTCTCTCCGACCTTCACAAAAAAAGTTATTCAAGAATATCTCTTTCTCCTATGTGCTTTCATCCCTAACCCTAACCCTAACCCTTCCGAAAGTCGGAGAAGCTCAAGGATGGTATAGATCGATGCGCGCAACCCCATTTAGTGGGGGTAGAGCCTACTTGCAAGTCTCTCCGACCTTCACAAAAAAAGTTATTCAAGAATATCTCCTCAGATTTGGGGGAATTTCGTCGGTCGACCTCTTTCGAAGGTCGTACAAGCTCGGGGATGGTACCAATCGATCCGCAGGACCCAAATTAGTCCAGATGCAACCACTTTCCAAGTCTCTCCGACCTTCACAAAAAAAGTTATTCAAGAATATCTCTTTCTCCTATGTGCTTTCATCCCTAACCCTAACCCTTCCGAAAGTCGGAGAAGCTCAAGGATGGTACCGATCGATGCGCGCTACCCCATTTAGTGGGGGTAGAGCCTACTTGCAAGTCTCTCCGACCTTCACAAAAAAAGTTATTCAAGAATATCTCTTTCTCCTATGTGCTTTCATCCCTAACCCTAACCCTAACCCTTCCGAAAGTCGGAGAAGCTCAAGGATGGTACCGATCGATGCGCGCTACCCCATTTAGTGGGGGTAGAGCCTACTTGCAAGTCTCTCCGATCTTCACAGAAAAAGTTATTCAAGAATATCTCCTCAGATTTGGGGGAATTTCGTCGGTCGACCTCTTCCGAAGGTCGTACAAGCTCGGGGATGGTACCAATCGATCCGCAGGACCCAAATTAGTCCAGATGCAACCACTTTCCAAGTCTCTCCGACCTTCACAAAAAAAGTTATTCAAGAATATCTCTTTCTCCTATGTGCTTTCATCCCTAACCCTAACCCTAATCCTTCCGAAAGTCGGAGAAGCTCAAGGATGGTACCGATCGATGCGCGCTACCCCATTTAGTGGGGGTAGAGCCTACTTGCAAGTCTCTCCGACCTTCACAAAAAAAGTTATTCAAGAATATCTCCTCAGATTTGGGGGAATTTCGTCGGTCGACCTCTTCCGAAGGTCGTACAAGCTCGGGGATGGTACCAATCGATCCGCAGGACCCAAATTAGTCCAGATGCAACCACTTTCCAAGTCTCTCCGACCTTCACAAAAAACGTTATTCAAGAATATCTCTTTCTCCTATGTGCTTTCATCCCTAACCCTAACCCTAACCCTTCCGAAAGTCGGAGAAGCTCAAGGATGGTACCGATCGATGCGCGCTACCCCATTTAGTGGGGGTAGAGCCTACTTGCAAGTCTCTCCGACCTTCACAAAAAAAGTTATTCAAGAATATCTCCTCAGATTTGGGGGAATTTCGTCGGTCGACCTCTTCCGAAGGTCGTACAAGCTCGGGGATGGTACCAATCGATCCGCAGGACCCAAATTAGTCCAGATGCAACCACTTTCCAAGTCTCTCCGACCTTCACAAAAAAAGTTATTCAAGAATATCTCTTTCTCCTATGTGCTTTCATCCCTAACCCTAACCCTAACCCTTCCGAAAGTCGGAGAAGCTCAAGGATGGTACCGATCGATGCGCGCTACCCCATTTAGTGGGGGTAGAGCCTACTTGCAAGTCTCTCCGACCTTCACAAAAAAAGTTATTCAAGAATATCTCTTTCTCCTATGTGCTTTCATCCCTAACCCTAACCCTAACCCTTCCGAAAGTCGGAGAAGCTCAAGGATGGTATAGATCGATGCGCGCAACCCCATTTAGTGGGGGTAGAGCCTACTTGCAAGTCTCTCCGACCTTCACAAAAAAAGTTATTCAAGAATATCTCCTCAGATTTGGGGGAATTTCGTCGGTCGACCTCTTTCGAAGGTCGTACAAGCTCGGGGATGGTACCAATCGATCTGCAGGACCCAAATTAGTCCAGATGCAACCACTTTCCAAGTCTCTCCGACCTTCACAAAAAAAGTTATTCAAGAATATCTCTTTCTCCTATGTGCTTTCATCCCTAACCCTAACCCTTCCGAAAGTCGGAGAAGCTCAAGGATGGTACCGATCGATGCGCGCTACCCCATTTAGTGGGGGTAGAGCCTACTTGCAAGTCTCTCCGACCTTCACAAAAAAAGTTATTCAAGAATATCTCTTTCTCCTATGTGCTTTCATCCCTAACCCTAACCCTAACCCTTCCGAAAGTCGGAGAAGCTCAAGGATGGTACCGATCGATGCGCGCTACCCCATTTAGTGGGGGTAGAGCCTACTTGCAAGTCTCTCCGACCTTCACAAAAAAAGTTATTCAAGAATATCTCTTTCTCCTATGTGCTTTCATCCCTAACCCTAACCCTAACCCTTCCGAAAGTCGGAGAAGCTCAAGGATGGTACCGATCGATGCGCGCTACCCCATTTAGTGGGGGTAGAGCCTACTTGCAAGTCTCTCCGACCTTCACAAAAAAAGTTATTCAAGAATATCTCTTTCTCCTATGTGCTTTCATCCCTAACCCTAACCCTAACCCTTCCGAAAGTCGGAGAAGCTCAAGGATGGTAACGATCGATGCGCGCTACCCCATTTAGTGGGGGTAGAGCCTACTTGCAAGTCTCTCCGACCTTCACAAAAAAAGTTATTCAAGAATATCTCTTTCTCCTATGTGCTTTCATCCCTAACCCTAACCCTAACCCTTCCGAAAGTCGGAGAAGCTCAAGGATGGTACCGATCGATGCGCGCTACCCCATTTAGTGGGGGTAGAGCCTACTTGCAAGTCTCTCCGACCTTCACAAAAAAAGTTATTCAAGAATATCTCCTCAGATTTGGGGGAATTTCGTCTGTCGACCTCTTCCGAAGGTCGTACAAGCTCGGGGATGGTACCAATCGATCCGCAGGACCCAAATTAGTCCAGATGCAACCACTTTCCAAGTCTCTCCGACCTTCACAAAAAAAGTTATTCAAGAATATCTCTTTCTCCTATGTGCTTTCATCCCTAACCCTAACCCTTCCGAAAGTCGGAGAAGCTCAAAGATGGTACCGATCGATGCGCGCTACCCCATTTAGTGGGGGTAGAGCCTACTTGCAAGTCTCTCCGACCTTCACAAAAAACGTTATTCAAGAATATCTCTTTCTCCTATGTGCTTTCATCCCTAACCCTAACCCTAACCCTTCCGAAAGTCGGAGAAGCTCAAAGATAGTACCGATCGATGCGCGCTACCCCATTTAGTGGGGGTAGAGCCTACTTGCAAGTCTCTCCGACCTTCACAAAAAAAGTTATTCAAGAATATCTCCTCAGATTTGGGGGAATTTCGTCGGTCGACCTCTTCCGAAGGTCGTACAAGCTCGGGGATGGTACCAATCGATCCGCAGGACCCAAATTAGTCCAGATGCAACCACTTTCCAAGTCTCTCCGACCTTCACAAAAAAAGTTATTCAAGAATATCTCTTTCTCCTATGTGCTTTCATCCCTAACCCTAACCCTAACCCTTCCGAAAGTCGGAGAAGCTCAAGGATGGTACCGATCGATGCGCGCTACCCCATTTAGTGGGGGTAGAGCCTACTTGCAAGTCTCTCCGACCTTCACAAAAAAAGTTATTCAAGAATATCTCTTTCTCCTATGTGCTTTCATCCCTAACCCTAACCCTAACCCTTCCGAAAGTCGGAGAAGCTCACGGATGGTACCGATCGATGCGCGCTACCCCATTTAGTGGGGGTAGAGCCTACTTGCAAGTCTCTCCGACCTTCACAAAAAACGTTATTCAAGAATATCTCTTTCTCCTATGTGCTTTCATCCCTAACCCTAACCCTAACCCTTCCGAAAGTCAAAGAAGCTCAAGGATGGTACCGATCGATGCGCGCTACCCCATTTAGTGGGGGTAGAGCCTACTTGCAAGTCTCTCCGACCTTCACAAAAAAAGTTATTCAAGAATATCTCCTCAGATTTGGGGGAATTTCGTCGGTCGACCTCTTCCGAAGGTCGTACAAGCTCGGGGACGGTACCAATCGATCCGCAGGACCCAAATTAGTCCAGATGCAACCACTTTCCAAGTCTCTCCGACCTTCACAAAAAAAGTTATTCAAGAATATCTCTTTCTCCTATGTGCTTTCATCCCTAACCCTAACCCTAACCCTTCCGAAAGTCGGAGAAGCTCACGGATGGTACCGATCGATGCGCGCTACCCCATTTAGTGGGGGTAGAGCCTACTTGCAAGTCTCTCCGACCTTCACAAAAAACGTTATTCAAGAATATCTCTTTCTCCTATGTGCTTTCATCCCTAACCCTAACCCTAACCCTTCCGAAAGTCAAAGAAGCTCAAGGATGGTACCGATCGATGCGCGCTACCCCATTTAGTGGGGGTAGAGCCTACTTGCAAGTCTCTCCGACCTTCACAAAAAAAGTTATTCAAGAATATCTCCTCAGATTTGGGGGAATTTCGTCGGTCGACCTCTTCCGAAGGTCGTACAAGCTCGGGGACGGTACCAATCGATCCGCAGGACCCAAATTAGTCCAGATGCAACCACTTTCCAAGTCTCTCCGACCTTCACAAAAAAAGTTATTCAAGAATATCTCTTTCTCCTATGTGCTTTCATCCCTAACCCTAACCCTAACCCTTCCGAAAGTCGGAGAAGCTCAAGGATGGTACCGATCGATGCGCGCTACCCCATTTAGTGGGGGTAGAGCCTACTTGCAAGTCTCTCCGACCTTCACAAAAAAAGTTATTCAAGAATATCTCTTTCTCCTATGTGCTTTCATCCCTAACCCTAACCCTAACCCTTCCGAAAGTCGGAGAAGCTCAAGAGTGGTACCGATCGATGCGCGCTACCCCATTTAGTGGGGGTAGAGCCTACTTGTAAGTCTCTCCGACCTTCACAAAAAAAGTTATTCAAGAATATCTCTTTCTCCTATGTGCTTTCATCCCTAACCCTAACCCTAACCCTTCCGAAAGTCGGAGAAGCTCAAGGATGGTACCGATCGATGCGCGCTACCCCATTTAGTGGGGGTAGAGCCTACTTGCAAGTCTCTCCGACCTTCACAAAAAAAGTTATTCAAGAATATCTCCTCAGATTTGGGGGAATTTCGTCGGTCGACCTCTTCCGAAGGTCGTACAAGCTCGGGGATGGTACCAATCGATCCGCAGGACCCAAATTAGTCCAGATGCAACCACTTTCCAAGTCTCTCCGACCTTCACAAAAAAAGTTATTCAAGAATATCTCTTTCTCCTATGTGCTTTCATCCCTAACCCTAACCCTAACCCTTCCGAAAGTCGGAGAAGCTCAAGGATGGTACCGATCGATGCGCGCTACCCCATTTAGTGGGGGTAGAGCCTACTTTCAAGTCTCTCCGACCTTCACAAAAAAAGTTATTCAAGAATATCTCTTTCTCCTATGTGCTTTCATCCCTAACCCTAACCCTAACCCTTCCGAAAGTCGGAGAAGCTCAAGGATGGTACCGATCGATGCGCGCTACCCCATTTAGTGGGGGTAGAGCCTACTTGCAAGTCTCTCCGACCTTCACAAAAAAAGTTATTCAAGAATATCTCTTTCTCCTATGTGCTTTCATCCCTAACCCTAACCCTAACCCTTCCGAAAGTCGGAGAAGCTCAAGGATGGTACCGATCGATGCGCGCTACCCCATTTAGTGGGGGTAGAGCCTACTTGCAAGTCTCTCCGACCTTCACAAAAAAAGTTATTCAAGAATATCTCCTCAGATTTGGGGGAATTTCGTCGGTCGACCTCTTCCGAAGGTCGTACAAGCTCGGGGATGGTATCAATCGATCCGCAGGACCCAAATTAGTCCAGATGCAACCACTTTCCAAGTCTCTCCGACCTTCACAAAAAAAGTTATTCAAGAATATCTCTTTCTCCTATGTGCTTTCATCCCTAACCCTAACCCTAACCCTTCCGAAAGTCGGAGAAGCTCAAGGATGGTACCGATCGATGCGCGCTACCCCATTTAGTGGGGGTAGAGCCTACTTGCAAGTCTCTCCGACCTTCACAAAAAAAGTTATTCAAGAATATCTCTTTCTCCTATGTGCTTTCATCCCTAACCCTAACCCTAACCCTTCCGAAAGTCGGAGAAGCTCAAGGATGGTACTGATCGATGCGCGCTACCCCATTTAGTGGGGGTAGAGCCTACTTGCAAGTCTCTCCGACCTTCACAAAAAAAGTTATTCAAGAATATCTCTTTCTCCTATGTGCTTTCATCCCTAACCCTAACCCTAACCCTTCCGAAAGTCGGAGAAGCTCAAAGATGGTACCGATCGATGCGCGCTACCCCATTTAGTGGGGGTAGAGCCTACTTGCAAGTCTCTCCGACCTTCACAAAAAAAGTTATTCAAGAATATCTCTTTCTCCTATGTGCTTTCATCCCTAACCCTAACCCTAACCCTTCCGAAAGTCGGAGAAGCTCAAGGATGGTACCGATCGATGCGCGCAACCCCATTTAGTGGGGGTAGAGCCTACTTGCAAGTCTCTCCGACCTTCACAAAAAAAGTTATTCAAGAATATCTCCTCAGATTTGGGGGAATTTCGTCGGTCGACCTCTTCTGAAGGTCGTACAAGCTCGGGGATGGTACCAATCGATCCGCAGGACCCAAATTAGTCCAGATGCAACCACTTTCCAAGTCTCTCCGACCTTCACAAAAAAAGTTATTCAAGAATATCTCTTTCTCCTATGTGCTTTCATCCCTAACCCTAACCCTAACCCTTCCGAAAGTCGGAGAAGCTCAAGGATGGTACCGATCGATGCGCGCTACCCCATTTAGTGGGGGTAAAGCCTACTTGCAAGTCTCTCCGACCTTCACAAAAAAAGTTATTCAAGAATATCTCTTTCTCCTATGTGCTTTCATCCCTAACCCTAACCCTAACCCTTCCGAAAGTCGGAGAAGCTCAAGGATGGTATAGATCGATGCGCGCAACCCCATTTAGTGGGGGTAGAGCCTACTTGCAAGTCTCTCCGACCTTCACAAAAAAAGTTATTCAAGAATATCTCCTCAGATTTGGGGGAATTTCGTCGGTCGACCTCTTTCGAAGGTCGTACAAGCTCGGGGATGGTACCAATCGATCCGCAGGACCCAAATTAGTCCAGATGCAACCACTTTCCAAGTCTCTCCGACCTTCACAAAAAAAGTTATTCAAGAATATCTCTTTCTCCTATGTGCTTTCATCCCTAACCCTAACCCTTCCGAAAGTCGGAGAAGCTCAAGGATGGTACCGATCGATGCGCGCTACCCCATTTAGTGGGGGTAGAGCCTACTTGCAAGTCTCTCCGACCTTCACAAAAAAAGTTATTCAAGAATATCTCTTTCTCCTATGTGCTTTCATCCCTAACCCTAACCCTAACCCTTCCGAAAGTCGGAGAAGCTCAAGGATGGTACCGATCGATGCGCGCTACCCCATTTAGTGGGGGTAGAGCCTACTTGCAAGTCTCTCCGACCTTCACAGAAAAAGTTATTCAAGAATATCTCCTCAGATTTGGGGGAATTTCGTCGGTCGACCTCTTTCGAAGGTCGTACAAGCTCGGGGATGGTACCAATCGATCCGCAGGACCCAAATTAGTCCAGATGCAACCACTTTCCAAGTCTCTCCGACCTTCACAAAAAAAGTTATTCAAGAATATCTCTTTCTCCTATGTGCTTTCATCCCTAACCCTAACCCTTCCGAAAGTCGGAGAAGCTCAAGGATGGTACCGATCGATGCGCGCTACCCCATTTAGTGGGGGTAGAGCCTACTTGCAAGTCTCTCCGACCTTCACAAAAAAAGTTATTCAAGAATATCTCTTTCTCCTATGTGCTTTCATCCCTAACCCTAACCCTAACCCTTCCGAAAGTCGGAGAAGCTCAAGGATGGTACCGATCGATGCGCGCTACCCCATTTAGTGGGGGTAGAGCCTACTTGCAAGTCTCTCCGACCTTCACAGAAAAAGTTATTCAAGAATATCTCCTCAGATTTGGGGGAATTTCGTCGGTCGACCTCTTCCGAAGGTCGTACAAGCTCGGGGATGGTACCAATCGATCCGCAGGACCCAAATTAGTCCAGATGCAACCACTTTCCAAGTCTCTCCGACCTTCACAAAAAAAGTTATTCAAGAATATCTCTTTCTCCTATGTGCTTTCATCCCTAACCCTAACCCTAATCCTTCCGAAAGTCGGAGAAGCTCAAGGATGGTACCGATCGATGCGCGCTACCCCATTTAGTGGGGGTAGAGCCTACTTGCAAGTCTCTCCGACCTTCACAAAAAAAGTTATTCAAGAATATCTCTTTCTCCTATGTGCTTTCATCCCTAACCCTAACCCTAACCCTTCCGAAGGTCGGAGAAGCTCAAGGATGGTAACGATCGATGCGCGCTACCCCATTTAGTGGGGGTAGAGCCTACTTGCAAGTCTCTCCGACCTTCACAAAAAAAGTTATTCAAGAATATCTCTTTCTCCTATGTGCTTTCATCCCTAACCCTAACCCTAACCCTTCCGAAAGTCGGAGAAGCTCAAAGATGGTACCGATCGATGCGCGCTACCCCATTTAGTGGGGGTAGAGCCTACTTGCAAGTCTCTCCGACCTTCACAAAAAAAGTTATTCAAGAATATCTCTTTCTCCTATGTGCTTTCATCCCTAACCCTAACCCTAACCCTTCCGAAAGTCGGAGAAGCTCAAGGATGGTACCGATCGATGCGCGCTACCCCATTTAGTGGGGGTAGAGCCTACTTGCAAGTCTCTCCGACCTTCACAAAAAAAGTTATTCAAGAATATCTCTTTCTCCTATGTGCTTTCATCCCTAACCCTAACCCTAACCCTTCCGAAAGTCGGAGAAGCTCAAGGATGGTACCGATCGATGCGCGCTACCCCATTTAGTGGGGGTAGAGCCTACTTGCAAGTCTCTCCGACCTTCACAAAAAAAGTTATTCAAGAATATCTCCTCAGATTTGGGGGAATTTCGTCGGTCAACCTCTTCCGAAGGTCGTACAAGCTCGGGGATGGTACCAATCGATCCGCAGGACCCAAATTAGTCCAGATGCAACCACTTTCCAAGTCTCTCCGACCTTCACAAAAAAAGTTATTCAAGAATATCTCTTTCTCCTATGTGCTTTCATCCCTAACCCTAACCCTAACCCTTCCGAAAGTCGGAGAAGCTCAAGGATGGTACCGATCGATGCGCGCTACCCCATTTAGTGGGGGTAGAGCCTACTTGCAAGTCTCTCCGACCTTCACAAAAAAAGTTATTCAAGAATATCTCTTTCTCCTATGTGCTTTCATCCCTAACCCTAACCCTAACCCTTCCGAAAGTCGGAGAAGCTCAAGGATGGTACCGATCGATGCGCGCTACCCCATTTAGTGGGGGTAGAGCCTACTTGCAAGTCTCTCCGACCTTCACAAAAAAAGTTATTCAAGAATATCTCTTTCTCCTATGTGCTTTCATCCCTAACCCTAACCCTAACCCTTCCGAAAGTCGGAGAAGCTCAAGGATGGTACCGATCGATGCGCGCTACCCCATTTAGTGGGGGTAGAGCCTACTTGCAAGTCTCTCCGACCTTCACAAAAAAAGTTATTCAAGAATATCTCTTTCTCCTATGTGCTTTCATCCCTAACCCTAACCCTAACCCTTCCGAAAGTCGGAGAAGCTCAAGGATGGTACCGATCGATGCGCGCAACCCCATTTAGTGGGGGTAGAGCCTACTTGCAAGTCTCTCCGACCTTCACAAAAAAAGTTATTCAAGAATATCTCCTCAGATTTGGGGGAATTTCGTCGGTCGACCTCTTCTGAAGGTCGTACAAGCTCGGGGATGGTACCAATCGATCCGCAGGACCCAAATTAGTCCAGATGCAACCACTTTCCAAGTCTCTCCGACCTTCACAAAAAAAGTTATTCAAGAATATCTCTTTCTCCTATGTGCTTTCATCCCTAACCCTAACCCTAACCCTTCCGAAAGTCGGAGAAGCTCAAGGATGGTACCGATCGATGCGCGCTACCCCATTTAGTGGGGGTAGAGCCTACTTGCAAGTCTCTCCGACCTTCACAAAAAAAGTTATTCAAGAATATCTCTTTCTCCTATGTGCTTTCATCCCTAACCCTAACCCTAACCCTTCCGAAAGTCGGAGAAGCTCAAGGATGGTATAGATCGATGCGCGCAACCCCATTTAGTGGGGGTAGAGCCTACTTGCAAGTCTCTCCGACCTTCACAAAAAAAGTTATTCAAGAATATCTCCTCAGATTTGGGGGAATTTCGTCGGTCGACCTCTTTCGAAGGTCGTACAAGCTCGGGGATGGTACCAATCGATCCGCAGGACCCAAATTAGTCCAGATGCAACCACTTTCCAAGTCTCTCCGACCTTCACAAAAAAAGTTATTCAAGAATATCTCTTTCTCCTATGTGCTTTCATCCCTAACCCTAACCCTTCCGAAAGTCGGAGAAGCTCAAGGATGGTACCGATCGATGCGCGCTACCCCATTTAGTGGGGGTAGAGCCTACTTGCAAGTCTCTCCGACCTTCACAAAAAAAGTTATTCAAGAATATCTCTTTCTCCTATGTGCTTTCATCCCTAACCCTAACCCTAACCCTTCCGAAAGTCGGAGAAGCTCAAGGATGGTACCGATCGATGCGCGCTACCCCATTTAGTGGGGGTAGAGCCTACTTGCAAGTCTCTCCGACCTTCACAGAAAAAGTTATTCAAGAATATCTCCTCAGATTTGGGGGAATTTCGTCGGTCGACCTCTTCCGAAGGTCGTACAAGCTCGGGGATGGTACCAATCGATCCGCAGGACCCAAATTAGTCCAGATGCAACCACTTTCCAAGTCTCTCCGACCTTCACAAAAAAAGTTATTCAAGAATATCTCTTTCTCCTATGTGCTTTCATCCCTAACCCTAACCCTTCCGAAAGTCGGAGAAGCTCAAGGATGGTACCGATCGATGCGCGCTACCCCATTTAGTGGGGGTAGAGCCTACTTGCAAGTCTCTCCGACCTTCACAAAAAAAGTTATTCAAGAATATCTCTTTCTCCTATGTGCTTTCATCCCTAACCCTAACCCTTCCGAAAGTCGGAGAAGCTCAAGGATGGTACCGATCGATGCGCGCTACCCCATTTAGTGGGGGTAGAGCCTACTTGCAAGTCTCTCCGACCTTCACAGAAAAAGTTATTCAAGAATATCTCCTCAGATTTGGGGGAATTTCGTCGGTCGACCTCTTCCGAAGGTCGTACAAGCTCGGGGATGGTACCAATCGATCCGCAGGACCCAAATTAGTCCAGATGCAACCACTTTCCAAGTCTCTCCGACCTTCACAAAAAAAGTTATTCAAGAATATCTCTTTCTCCTATGTGCTTTCATCCCTAACCCTAACCCTAATCCTTCCGAAAGTCGGAGAAGCTCAAGGATGGTACCGATCGATGCGCGCTACCCCATTTAGTGGGGGTAGAGCCTACTTGCAAGTCTCTCCGACCTTCACAAAAAAAGTTATTCAAGAATATCTCCTCAGATTTGGGGGAATTTCGTCGGTCGACCTCTTCCGAAGGTCGTACAAGCTCGGGGATGGTACCAATCGATCCGCAGGACCCAAATTAGTCCAGATGCAACCACTTTCCAAGTCTCTCCGACCTTCACAAAAAAAGTTATTCAAGAATATCTCTTTCTCCTATGTGCTTTCATCCCTAACCCTAACCCTAACCCTTCCGAAAGTCGGAGAAGCTCAAGGATGGTACCGATCGATGCGCGCTACCCCATTTAGTGGGGGTAGAGCCTACTTGCAAGTCTCTCCGACCTTCACAAAAAAAGTTATTCAAGAATATCTCTTTCTCCTATGTGCTTTCATCCCTAACCCTAACCCTAACCCTTCCGAAGGTCGGAGAAGCTCAAGGATGGTAACGATCGATGTGCGCTACCCCATTTAGTGGGGGTAGAGCCTACTTGCAAGTCTCTCCGACCTTCACAAAAAAAGTTATTCAAGAATATCTCCTCAGATTTGGGGGAATTTCGTCGGTCGACCTCTTCCGAAGGTCGTACAAGCTCGGGGATGGTACCAATCGATCCGCAGGACCCACATTAGTCCAGATGCAACCACTTTCCAAGTCTCTCCGACCTTCACAAAAAAAGTTATTCAAGAATATCTCTTTCTCCTATGTGCTTTCATCCCTAACCCTAACCCTAACCCTTCCGAAAGTCGGAGAAGCTTAAGGATGGTACCGATCGATGCGCGCTACCCCATTTAGTGGGGGTAGAGCCTACTTGCAAGTCTCTCCGACCTTCACAAAAAAAGTTATTCAAGAATATCTCTTTCTCCTATGTGCTTTCATCCCTAACCCTAACCCTAACCCTTCCGAAAGTCGGAGAAGCTCAAGGATGGTACCGATCGATGCGCGCTACCCCATTTAGTGGGGGTAGAGCCTACTTGCAAGTCTCTCCGACCTTCACAGAAAAAGTTATTCAAGAATATCTCCTCAGATTTGGGGGAATTTCGTCGGTCGACCTCTTCCGAAGGTCGTACAAGCTCGGGGATGGTACCAATCGATCCGCAGGACCCAAATTAGTCCAGATGCAACCACTTTCCAAGTCTCTCCGACCTTCACAAAAAAAGTTATTCAAGAATATCTCTTTCTCCTATGTGCTTTCATCCCTAACCCTAACCCTAATCCTTCCGAAAGTCGGAGAAGCTCAAGGATGGTACCGATCGATGCGCGCTACCCCATTTAGTGGGGGTAGAGCCTACTTGCAAGTCTCTCCGACCTTCACAAAAAAAGTTATTCAAGAATATCTCCTCAGATTTGGGGGAATTTCGTCGGTCGACCTCTTCCGAAGGTCGTACAAGCTCGGGGATGGTACCAATCGATCCGCAGGACCCAAATTAGTCCAGATGCAACCACTTTCCAAGTCTCTCCGACCTTCACAAAAAAAGTTATTCAAGAATATCTCTTTCTCCTATGTGCTTTCATCCCTAACCCTAACCCTAACCCTTCCGAAAGTCGGAGAAGCTCAAGGATGGTACCGATCGATGCGCGCTACCCCATTTAGTGGGGGTAGAGCCTACTTGCAAGTCTCTCCGACCTTCACAAAAAAAGTTATTCAAGAATATCTCTTTCTCCTATGTGCTTTCATCCCTAACCCTAACCCTAACCCTTCCGAAGGTCGGAGAAGCTCAAGGATGGTAACGATCGATGTGCGCTACCCCATTTAGTGGGGGTAGAGCCTACTTGCAAGTCTCTCCGACCTTCACAAAAAAAGTTATTCAAGAATATCTCCTCAGATTTGGGGGAATTTCGTCGGTCGACCTCTTCCGAAGGTCGTACAAGCTCGGGGATGGTACCAATCGATCCGCAGGACCCACATTAGTCCATATGCAACCACTTTCCAAGTCTCTCCGACCTTCACAAAAAAAGTTATTCAAGAATATCTCTTTCTCCTATGTGCTTTCATCCCTAACCCTAACCCTAACCCTTCCGAAAGTCGGAGAAGCTTAAGAATGGTACCGATCGATGCGCGCTACCCCATTTAGTGGGGGTAGAGCCTACTTGCAAGTCTCTCCGACCTTCACAAAAAACGTTATTCAAGAATATCTCTTTCTCCTATGTGCTTTCATCCCTAACCCTAACCCTAACCCTTCCGAAAGTCGGAGAAGCTCAAGGATGGTACCGATCGATGCGCGCTACCCCATTTAGTGGGGGTAGAGCCTACTTGAAAGTCTCTCCGACCTTCACAAAAAAAGTTATTCAAGAATATCTCCTCAGATTTGGGGGAATTTCGTCGGTCGACCTCTTCCGAAGGTCGTACAAGCTCGGGGATGGTACCAATCGATCTGCAGGACCCAAATTAGTCCAGATGCAACCACTTTCCAAGTCTCTCCGACCTTCACAAAAAAAGTTATTCAAGAATATCTCTTTCTCCTATGTGCTTTCATCCCTAACCCTAACCCTAACCCTTCCGAAAGTCGGAGAAGCTCAAGGATGGTACCGATCGATGCGCGCTACCCCATTTAGTGGGGGTAGAGCCTACTTGCAAGTCTCTCCGACCTTCACAAAAAAAGTTATTCAAGAATATCTCTTTCTCCTATGTGCTTTCATCCCTAACCCTAACCCTAACCCTTCCGAAAGTCGGAGAAGCTCAAGGATGGTACTGATCGATGCGCGCTACCCCATTTAGTGGGGGTAGAGCCTACTTGCAAGTCTCTCCGACCTTCACAAAAAAAGTTATTCAAGAATATCTCTTTCTCCTATGTGCTTTCATCCCTAACCCTAACCCTAACCCTTCCGAAAGTCGGAGAAGCTCAAGGATGGTACCGATCGATGCGCGCTACCCCATTTAGTGGGGGTAGAGCCTACTTGCAAGTCTCTCCGACCTTCACAAAAAAAGTTATTCAAGAATATCTCTTTCTCCTATGTGCTTTCATCCCTAACCCTAACCCTAACCCTTCCGAAAGTCGGAGAAGCTCAAGGATGGTACCGATCGATGCGCGCAACCCCATTTAGTGGGGGTAGAGCCTACTTGCAAGTCTCTCCGACCTTCAAAAAAAAAGTTATTCAAGAATATCTCCTCAGATTTGGGGGAATTTCGTCGGTCGACCTCTTCTGAAGGTCGTACAAGCTCGGGGATGGTACCAATCGATCCGCAGGACCCAAATTAGTCCAGATGCAACCACTTTCCAAGTCTCTCCGACCTTCACAAAAAAAGTTATTCAAGAATATCTCTTTCTCCTATGTGCTTTCATCCCTAACCCTAACCCTAACCCTTCCGAAAGTCGGAGAAGCTCAAGGATGGTACCGATCGATGCGCGCTACCCCATTTAGTGGGGGTAGAGCCTACTTGCAAGTCTCTCCGACCTTCACAAAAAAAGTTATTCAAGAATATCTCTTTCTCCTATGTGCTTTCATCCCTAACCCTAACCCTAACCCTTCCGAAAGTCGGAGAAGCTCAAGGATGGTATAGATCGATGCGCGCAACCCCATTTAGTGGGGGTAGAGCCTACTTGCAAGTCTCTCCGACCTTCACAAAAAAAGTTATTCAAGAATATCTCCTCAGATTTGGGGGAATTTCGTCGGTCGACCTCTTTCGAAGGTCGTACAAGCTCGGGGATGGTACCAATCGATCCGCAGGACCCAAATTAGTCCAGATGCAACCACTTTCCAAGTCTCTCCGACCTTCACAAAAAAAGTTATTCAAGAATATCTCTTTCTCCTATGTGCTTTCATCCCTAACCCTAACCCTTCCGAAAGTCGGAGAAGCTCAAGGATGGTACCGATCGATGCGCGCTACCCCATTTAGTGGGGGTAGAGCCTACTTGCAAGTCTCTCCGACCTTCACAAAAAAAGTTATTCAAGAATATCTCTTTCTCCTATGTGCTTTCATCCCTAACCCTAACCCTAACCCTTCCGAAAGTCGGAGAAGCTCAAGGATGGTACCGATCGATGCGCGCTACCCCATTTAGTGGGGGTAGAGCCTACTTGCAAGTCTCTCCGACCTTCACAAAAAAAGTTATTCAAGAATATCTCTTTCTCCTATGTGCTTTCATCCCTAACCCTAACCCTAACCCTTCCGAAAGTCGGAGAAGCTCAAGGATGGTACCGATCGATGCGCGCTACCCCATTTAGTGGGGGTAGAGCCTACTTGCAAGTCTCTCGGACCTTCACAAAAAAAGTTATTCAAGAATATCTCTTTCTCCTATGTGCTTTCATCCCTAACCCTAACCCTAACCCTTCCGAAAGTCGGAGAAGCTCAAGGATGGTACCGATCGATGCGCGCTACCCCATTTAGTGGGGGTAGAGCCTACTTGCAAGTCTCTCCGACCTTCAAAAAAAAAGTTATTCAAGAATATCTCCTCAGATTTGGGGGAATTTCGTCGGTCGACCTCTTCCGAAGGTCGTACAAGCTCGGGGATGGTACCAATCGATCCGCAGGACCCAAATTAGTCCAGATGCAACCACTTTCCAAGTCTCTCCGACCTTCACAAAAAAAGTTATTCAAGAATATCTCTTTCTCCTATGTGCTTTCATCCCTAACCCTAACCCTAACCCTTCCGAAAGTCGGAGAAGCTCAAGGATGGTACCGATCGATGCGCGCAACCCCATTTAGTGGGGGTAGAGCCTACTTGCAAGTCTCTCCGACCTTCACAAAAAAAGTTATTCAAGAATATCTCTTTCTCCTATGTGCTTTCATCCCTAACCCTAACCCTAACCCTTCCGAAAGTCGGAGAAGCTCAAGGATGGTACCGATCGATGCGCGCTACCCCATTTAGTGGGGGTAGAGCCTACTTGCAAGTCTCTCCGACCTTCACAAAAAAAGTTATTCAAGAATATCTCCTCAGATTTGGGGGAATTTCGTCGGTCGACCTCTTTCGAAGGTCGTACAAGCTCGGGGATGGTACCAATCGATCCGCAGGACCCAAATTAGTCCAGATGCAACCACTTTCCAAGTCTCTCCGACCTTCACAAAAAAAGTTATTCAAGAATATCTCTTTCTCCTATGTGCTTTCATCCCTAACCCTAACCCTTCCGAAAGTCGGAGAAGCTCAAGGATGGTACCGATCGATGCGCGCTACCCCATTTAGTGGGGGTAGAGCCTACTTGCAAGTCTCTCCGACCTTCACAAAAAAAGTTATTCAAGAATATCTCTTTCTCCTATGTGCTTTCATCCCTAACCCTAACCCTAACCCTTCCGAAAGTCGGAGAAGCTCAAGGATGGTACCGATCGATGCGCGCTACCCCATTTAGTGGGGGTAGAGCCTACTTGCAAGTCTCTCCGACCTTCACAGAAAAAGTTATTCAAGAATATCTCCTCAGATTTGGGGGAATTTCGTCGGTCGACCTCTTCCGAAGGTCGTACAAGCTCGGGGATGGTACCAATCGATCCGCAGGACCCAAATTAGTCCAGATGCAACCACTTTCCAAGTCTCTCCGACCTTCACAAAAAAAGTTATTCAAGAATATCTCTTTCTCCTATGTGCTTTCATCCCTAACCCTAACCCTAATCCTTCCGAAAGTCGGAGAAGCTCAAGGATGGTACCGATCGATGCGCGCTACCCCATTTAGTGGGGGTAGAGCCTACTTGCAAGTCTCTCCGACCTTCACAAAAAAAGTTATTCAAGAATATCTCCTCAGATTTGGGGGAATTTCGTCGGTCGACCTATTCCGAAGGTCGTACAAGCTCGGGGATGGTACCAATCGATCCGCAGGACCCAAATTAGTCCAGATGCAACCACTTTCCAAGTCTCTCCGACCTTCACAAAAAAAGTTATTCAAGAATATCTCTTTCTCCTATGTGCTTTCATCCCTAACCCTAACCCTAACCCTTCCGAAAGTCGGAGAAGCTCAAGGATGGTACCGATCGATGCGCGCTACCCCATTTAGTGGGGGTAGAGCCTACTTGCAAGTCTCTCCGACCTTCACAAAAAAAGTTATTCAAGAATATCTCTTTCTCCTATGTGCTTTCATCCCTAACCCTAACCCTAACCCTTCCGAAGGTCGGAGAAGCTCAAGGATGGTAACGATCGATGTGCGCTACCCCATTTAGTGGGGGTAGAGCCTACTTGCAAGTCTCTCCGACCTTCACAAAAAAAGTTATTCAAGAATATCTCCTCAGATTTGGGGGAATTTCGTCGGTCGACCTCTTCCGAAGGTCGTACAAGCTCGGGGATGGTACCAATCGATCCGCAGGACCCACATTAGTCCAGATGCAACCACTTTCCAAGTCTCTCCGACCTTCACAAAAAAAGTTATTCAAGAATATCTCTTTCTCCTATGTGCTTTCATCCCTAACCCTAACCCTAACCCTTCCGAAAGTCGGAGAAGCTTAAGGATGGTACCGATCGATGCGCGCTACCCCATTTAGTGGGGGTAGAGCCTACTTGCAAGTCTCTCCGACCTTCACAAAAAACGTTATTCAAGAATATCTCTTTCTCCTATGTGCTTTCATCCCTAACCCTAACCCTAACCCTTCCGAAAGTCGGAGAAGCTCAAGGATGGTACCGATCGATGCGCGCTACCCCATTTAGTGGGGGTAGAGCCTACTTGCAAGTCTCTCCGACCTTCACAAAAAAAGTTATTCAAGAATATCTCCTCAGATTTGGGGGAATTTCGTCGGTCGACCTCTTCCGAAGGTCGTACAAGCTCGGGGATGGTACCAATCGATCTGCAGGACCCAAATTAGTCCAGATGCAACCACTTTCCAAGTCTCTCCGACCTTCACAAAAAAAGTTATTCAAGAATATCTCTTTCTCCTATGTGCTTTCATCCCTAACCCTAACCCTAACCCTTCCGAAAGTCGGAGAAGCTCAAGGATGGTACCGATCGATGCGCGCTACCCCATTTAGTGGGGGTAGAGCCTACTTGCAAGTCTCTCCGACCTTCACAAAAAAAGTTATTCAAGAATATCTCTTTCTCCTATGTGCTTTCATCCCTAACCCTAACCCTAACCCTTCCGAAAGTCGGAGAAGCTCAAGGATGGTACCGATCGATGCGCGCTACCCCATTTAGTGGGGGTAGAGCCTACTTGCAAGTCTCTCGGACCTTCACAAAAAAAGTTATTCAAGAATATCTCTTTCTCCTATGTGCTTTCATCCCTAACCCTAACCCTTCCGAAAGTCGGAGAAGCTCAAGGATGGTACTGATCGATGCGCGCTACCCCATTTAGTGGGGGTAGAGCCTACTTGCAAGTCTCTCCGACCTTCAAAAAAAAAGTTATTCAAGAATATCTCCTCAGATTTGGGGGAATTTCGTCGGTCGACCTCTTCCGAAGGTCGTACAAGCTCGGGGATGGTACCAATCGATCCGCAGGACCCAAATTAGTCCAGATGCAACCACTTTCCAAGTCTCTCCGACCTTCACAAAAAAAGTTATTCAAGAATATCTCTTTCTCCTATGTGCTTTCATCCCTAACCCTAACCCTAACCCTTCCGAAAGTCGGAGAAGCTTAAGGATGGTACCGATCGATGCGCGCTACCCCATTTAGTGGGGGTAGAGCCTACTTGCAAGTCTCTCCGACCTTCACAAAAAACGTTATTCAAGAATATCTCTTTCTCCTATGTGCTTTCATCCCTAACCCTAACCCTAACCCTTCCGAAAGTCGGAGAAGCTCAAGGATGGTACCGATCGATGCGCGCTACCCCATTTAGTGGGGGTAGAGCCTACTTGCAAGTCTCTCCGACCTTCACAAAAAAAGTTATTCAAGAATATCTCCTCAGATTTGGGGGAATTTCGTCGGTCGACCTCTTCCGAAGGTCGTACAAGCTCGGGGATGGTACCAATCGATCCGCAGGACCCAAATTAGTCCAGATGCAACCACTTTCCAAGTCTCTCCGACCTTCACAAAAAAAGTTATTCAAGAATATCTCTTTCTCCTATGTGCTTTCATCCCTAACCCTAACCCTAACCCTTCCAAAAGTCGGAGAAGCTCAAGGATGGTACCGATCGATGCGCGCTACCCCATTTAGTGGGGGTAGAGCCTACTTGCAAGTCTCTCCGACCTTCACAAAAAAAGTTATTCAAGAATATCTCTTTCTCCTATGTGCTTTCATCCCTAACCCTAACCCTAACCCTTCCGAAAGTCGGAGAAGCTCAAGGATGGTACCGATCGATGCGCGCTACCCCATTTAGTGGGGGTAGAGCCTACTTGCAAGTCTCTCGGACCTTCACAAAAAAAGTTATTCAAGAATATCTCTTTCTCCTATGTGCTTTCATCCCTAACCCTAACCCTAACCCTTCCGAAAGTCGGAGAAGCTCAAGGATGGTACCGATCGATGCGCGCTACCCCATTTAGTGGGGGTAGAGCCTACTTGCAAGTCTCTCCGACCTTCAAAAAAAAAGTTATTCAAGAATATCTCCTCAGATTTGGGGGAATTTCGTCGGTCGACCTCTTCCGAAGGTCGTAAAAGCTCGGGGATGGTACCAATCGATCCGCAGGACCCAAATTAGTCCAGATGCAACCACTTTCCAAGTCTCTCCGACCTTCACAAAAAAAGTTATTCAAGAATATCTCTTTCTCCTATGTGCTTTCATCCCTAACCCTAACCCTAACCCTTCCGAAAGTCGGAGAAGCTCAAGGATGGTACCGATCGATGCGCGCAACCCCATTTAGTGGGGGTAGAGCCTACTTGCAAGTCTCTCCGACCTTCACAAAAAAAGTTATTCAAGAATATCTCTTTCTCCTATGTGCTTTCATCCCTAACCCTAACCCTAACCCTTCCGAAAGTCGGAGAAGCTCAAGGATGGTACCGATCGATGCGCGCTACCCCATTTAGTGGGGGTAGAGCCTACTTGCAAGTCTCTCCGACCTTCACAAAAAAAGTTATTCAAGAATATCTCTTTCTCCTATGTGCTTTCATCCCTAACCCTAACCCTAACCCTTCCGAAAGTCGGAGAAGCTCAAGGATGGTACCGATCGATGCGCGCTACCCCATTTAGTGGGGGTAGAGCCTACTTGCAAGTCTCTCCGACCTTCACAAAAAAAGTTATTCAAGAATATCTCTTTCTCCTATGTGCTTTCATCCCTAACCCTAACCCTAACCCTTCCGAAAGTCGGAGAAGCTCAAGGATGGTAACGATCGATGCGCGCTACCCCATTTAGTGGGGGTAGAGCCTACTTGCAAGTCTCTCCGACCTTCACAAAAAAAGTTATTCAAGAATATCTCTTTCTCCTATGTGCTTTCATCCCTAACCCTAACCCTAACCCTTCCGAAAGTCGGAGAAGCTCAAGGATGGTACCGATCGATGCGCGCTACCCCATTTAGTGGGGGTAGAGCCTACTTGCAAGTCTCTCCGACCTTCACAAAAAAAGTTATTCAAGAATATCTCCTCAGATTTGGGGGAATTTCGTCGGTCGACCTCTTCCGAAGGTCGTACAAGCTCGGGGATGGTACCAATCGATCTGCAGGACCCAAATTAGTCCAGATGCAACCACTTTCCAAGTCTCTCCGACCTTCACAAAAAAAGTTATTCAAGAATATCTCTTTCTCCTATGTGCTTTCATCCCTAACCCTAACCCTAACCCTTCCGAAAGTCGGAGAAGCTCAAGGATGGTACCGATCGATGCGCGCTACCCCATTTAGTGGGGGTAGAGCCTACTTGCAAGTCTCTCCGACCTTCACAAAAAAAGTTATTCAAGAATATCTCCTCAGATTTGGGGGAATTTCGTCGGTCGACCTCTTCCGAAGGTCGTACAAGCTCGGGGATAGTACCAATCGATCCGCAGGACCCAAATTAGTCCAGATGCAACCACTTTCCAAGTCTCTCCGACCTTCACAAAAAAAGTTATTCAAGAATATCTCTTTCTCCTATGTGCTTTCATCCCTAACCCTAACCCTAACCCTTCCGAAAGTCGGAGAAGCTCAAGGATGGTACCGATCGATGCGCGCTACCCCATTTAGTGGGGGTAGAGCCTACTTGCAAGTCTCTCCGACCTTCACAAAAAAAGTTATTCAAGAATATCTCTTTCTCCTATGTGCTTTCATCCCTAACCCTAACCCTAACCCTTCCGAAAGTCGAAGAAGCTCAAGGATGGTATAGATCGATGCGCGCAACCCCATTTAGTGGGGGTAGAGCCTACTTGCAAGTCTCTCCGACCTTCACAAAAAAAGTTATTCAAGAATATCTCCTCAGATTTGGGGGAATTTCGTCGGTCGACCTCTTTCGAAGGTCGTACAAGCTCGGGGATGGTACCAATCGATCCGCAGGACCCAAATTAGTCCAGATGCAACCACTTTCCAAGTCTCTCCGACCTTCACAAAAAAAGTTATTCAAGAATATCTCTTTCTCCTATGTGCTTTCATCCCTAACCCTAACCCTTCCGAAAGTCGGAGAAGCTCAAGGATGGTACCGATCGATGCGCGCTACCCCATTTAGTGGGGGTAGAGCCTACTTGCAAGTCTCTCCGACCTTCACAAAAAAAGTTATTCAAGAATATCTCTTTCTCCTATGTGCTTTCATCCCTAACCCTAACCCTAACCCTTCCGAAAGTCGGAGAAGCTCAAGGATGGTACCGATCGATGCGCGCTACCCCATTTAGTGGGGGTAGAGCCTACTTGCAAGTCTCTCCGACCTTCACAGAAAAAGTTATTCAAGAATATCTCCTCAGATTTGGGGGAATTTCGTCGGTCGACCTCTTTCGAAGGTCGTACAAGCTCGGGGATGGTACCAATCGATCCGCAGGACCCAAATTAGTCCAGATGCAACCACTTTCCAAGTCTCTCCGACCTTCACAAAAAAAGTTATTCAAGAATATTTCTTTCTCCTATGTGCTTTCATCCCTAACCCTAATCCTTCCGAAAGTCGGAGAAGCTCAAGGATGGTACCGATCGATGCGCGCTACCCCATTTAGTGGGGGTAGAGCCTACTTGCAAGTCTCTCCGACCTTCACAAAAAAAGTTATTCAAGAATATCTCCTCAGATTTGGGGGAATTTCGTCGGTCGACCTCTTCCGAAGGTCGTACAAGCTCGGGGATGGTACCAATCGATCCGCAGGACCCAAATTAGTCCAGATGCAACCACTTTCCAAGTCTCTCCGACCTTCACAAAAAACGTTATTCAAGAATATCTCTTTCTCCTATGTGCTTTCATCCCTAACCCTAACCCTAACCCTTCCGAAAGTCGGAGAAGCTCAAGGATGGTACCGATCGATGCGCGCTACCCCATTTAGTGGGGGTAGAGCCTACTTGCAAGTCTCTCCGACCTTCACAAAAAAAGTTATTCAAGAATATCTCCTCAGATTTGGGGGAATTTCGTCGGTCGACCTCTTCCGAAGGTCGTACAAGCTCGGGGATGGTACCAATCGATCCGCAGGACCCAAATTAGTCCAGATGCAACCACTTTCCAAGTCTCTCCGACCTTCACAAAAAAAGTTATTCAAGAATATCTCTTTCTCCTATGTGCTTTCATCCCTAACCCTAACCCTAACCCTTCCGAAAGTCGGAGAAGCTCAAGGATGGTACCGATCGATGCGCGCTACCCCATTTAGTGGGGGTAGAGCCTACTTGCAAGTCTCTCCGACCTTCACAAAAAAAGTTATTCAAGAATATCTCTTTCTCCTATGTGCTTTCATCCCTAACCCTAACCCTAACCCTTCCGAAAGTCGGAGAAGCTCAAGGATGGTATAGATCGATGCGCGCAACCCCATTTAGTGGGGGTAGAGCCTACTTGCAAGTCTCTCCGACCTTCACAAAAAAAGTTATTCAAGAATATCTCCTCAGATTTGGGGGTATTTCGTCGGTCGACCTCTTTCGAAGGTCGTACAAGCTCGGGGATGGTACCAATCGATCCGCAGGACCCAAATTAGTCCAGATGCAACCACTTTCCAAGTCTCTCCGACCTTCACAAAAAAAGTTATTCAAGAATATCTCTTTCTCCTATGTGCTTTCATCCCTAACCCTAACCCTTCCGAAAGTCGGAGAAGCTCAAGGATGGTACCGATCGATGCGCGCTACCCCATTTAGTGGGGGTAGAGCCTACTTGCAAGTCTCTCCGACCTTCACAAAAAAAGTTATTCAAGAATATCTCTTTCTCCTATGTGCTTTCATCCCTAACCCTAACCCTAACCCTTCCGAAAGTCGGAGAAGCTCAAGGATGGTACCGATCGATGCGCGCTACCCCATTTAGTGGGGGTAGAGCCTACTTGCAAGTCTCTCGGACCTTCACAAAAAAAGTTATTCAAGAATATCTCTTTCTCCTATGTGCTTTCATCCCTAACCCTAACCCTAACCCTTCCGAAAGTCGGAGAAGCTCAAGGATGGTACCGATCGATGCGCGCTACCCCATTTAGTGGGGGTAGAGCCTACTTGCAAGTCTCTCCGACCTTCAAAAAAAAAGTTATTCAAGAATATCTCCTCAGATTTGGGGGAATTTCGTCGGTCGACCTCTTCCGAAGGTCGTAAAAGCTCGGGGATGGTACCAATCGATCCGCAGGACCCAAATTAGTCCAGATGCAACCACTTTCCAAGTCTCTCCGACCTTCACAAAAAAAGTTATTCAAGAATATCTCTTTCTCCTATGTGCTTTCATCCCTAACCCTAACCCTAACCCTTCCGAAAGTCGGAGAAGCTCAAGGATGGTACCGATCGATGCGCGCAACCCCATTTAGTGGGGGTAGAGCCTACTTGCAAGTCTCTCCGACCTTCACAAAAAAAGTTATTCAAGAATATCTCTTTCTCCTATGTGCTTTCATCCCTAACCCTAACCCTAACCCTTCCGAAAGTCGGAGAAGCTCAAGGATGGTACCGATCGATGCGCGCTACCCCATTTAGTGGGGGTAGAGCCTACTTGCAAGTCTCTCCGACCTTCACAAAAAAAGTTATTCAAGAATATCTCTTTCTCCTATGTGCTTTCATCCCTAACCCTAACCCTAACCCTTCCGAAAGTCGGAGAAGCTCAAGGATGGTACCGATCGATGCGCGCTACCCCATTTAGTGGGGGTAGAGCCTACTTGCAAGTCTCTCCGACCTTCACAAAAAAAGTTATTCAAGAATATCTCTTTCTCCTATGTGCTTTCATCCCTAACCCTAACCCTAACCCTTCCGAAAGTCGGAGAAGCTCAAGGATGGTAACGATCGATGCGCGCTACCCCATTTAGTGGGGGTAGAGCCTACTTGCAAGTCTCTCCGACCTTCACAAAAAAAGTTATTCAAGAATATCTCTTTCTCCTATGTGCTTTCATCCCTAACCCTAACCCTAACCCTTCCGAAAGTCGGAGAAGCTCAAGGATGGTACCGATCGATGCGCGCTACCCCATTTAGTGGGGGTAGAGCCTACTTGCAAGTCTCTCCGACCTTCACAAAAAAAGTTATTCAAGAATATCTCCTCAGATTTGGGGGAATTTCGTCGGTCGACCTCTTCCGAAGGTCGTACAAGCTCGGGGATGGTACCAATCGATCTGCAGGACCCAAATTAGTCCAGATGCAACCACTTTCCAAGTCTCTCCGACCTTCACAAAAAAAGTTATTCAAGAATATCTCTTTCTCCTATGTGCTTTCATCCCTAACCCTAACCCTAACCCTTCCGAAAGTCGGAGAAGCTCAAGGATGGTACCGATCGATGCGCGCTACCCCATTTAGTGGGGGTAGAGCCTACTTGCAAGTCTCTCCGACCTTCACAAAAAAAGTTATTCAAGAATATCTCCTCAGATTTGGGGGAATTTCGTCGGTCGACCTCTTCCGAAGGTCGTACAAGCTCGGGGATAGTACCAATCGATCCGCAGGACCCAAATTAGTCCAGATGCAACCACTTTCCAAGTCTCTCCGACCTTCACAAAAAAAGTTATTCAAGAATATCTCTTTCTCCTATGTGCTTTCATCCCTAACCCTAACCCTAACCCTTCCGAAAGTCGGAGAAGCTCAAGGATGGTACCGATCGATGCGCGCTACCCCATTTAGTGGGGGTAGAGCCTACTTGCAAGTCTCTCCGACCTTCACAAAAAAAGTTATTCAAGAATATCTCTTTCTCCTATGTGCTTTCATCCCTAACCCTAACCCTAACCCTTCCGAAAGTCGAAGAAGCTCAAGGATGGTATAGATCGATGCGCGCAACCCCATTTAGTGGGGGTAGAGCCTACTTGCAAGTCTCTCCGACCTTCACAAAAAAAGTTATTCAAGAATATCTCCTCAGATTTGGGGGAATTTCGTCGGTCGACCTCTTTCGAAGGTCGTACAAGCTCGGGGATGGTACCAATCGATCCGCAGGACCCAAATTAGTCCAGATGCAACCACTTTCCAAGTCTCTCCGACCTTCACAAAAAAAGTTATTCAAGAATATCTCTTTCTCCTATGTGCTTTCATCCCTAACCCTAACCCTTCCGAAAGTCGGAGAAGCTCAAGGATGGTACCGATCGATGCGCGCTACCCCATTTAGTGGGGGTAGAGCCTACTTGCAAGTCTCTCCGACCTTCACAAAAAAAGTTATTCAAGAATATCTCTTTCTCCTATGTGCTTTCATCCCTAACCCTAACCCTAACCCTTCCGAAAGTCGGAGAAGCTCAAGGATGGTACCGATCGATGCGCGCTACCCCATTTAGTGGGGGTAGAGCCTACTTGCAAGTCTCTCCGACCTTCACAGAAAAAGTTATTCAAGAATATCTCCTCAGATTTGGGGGAATTTCGTCGGTCGACCTCTTTCGAAGGTCGTACAAGCTCGGGGATGGTACCAATCGATCCGCAGGACCCAAATTAGTCCAGATGCAACCACTTTCCAAGTCTCTCCGACCTTCACAAAAAAAGTTATTCAAGAATATTTCTTTCTCCTATGTGCTTTCATCCCTAACCCTAATCCTTCCGAAAGTCGGAGAAGCTCAAGGATGGTACCGATCGATGCGCGCTACCCCATTTAGTGGGGGTAGAGCCTACTTGCAAGTCTCTCCGACCTTCACAAAAAAAGTTATTCAAGAATATCTCCTCAGATTTGGGGGAATTTCGTCGGTCGACCTCTTCCGAAGGTCGTACAAGCTCGGGGATGGTACCAATCGATCCGCAGGACCCAAATTAGTCCAGATGCAACCACTTTCCAAGTCTCTCCGACCTTCACAAAAAACGTTATTCAAGAATATCTCTTTCTCCTATGTGCTTTCATCCCTAACCCTAACCCTAACCCTTCCGAAAGTCGGAGAAGCTCAAGGATGGTACCGATCGATGCGCGCTACCCCATTTAGTGGGGGTAGAGCCTACTTGCAAGTCTCTCCGACCTTCACAAAAAAAGTTATTCAAGAATATCTCCTCAGATTTGGGGGAATTTCGTCGGTCGACCTCTTCCGAAGGTCGTACAAGCTCGGGGATGGTACCAATCGATCCGCAGGACCCAAATTAGTCCAGATGCAACCACTTTCCAAGTCTCTCCGACCTTCACAAAAAAAGTTATTCAAGAATATCTCTTTCTCCTATGTGCTTTCATCCCTAACCCTAACCCTAACCCTTCCGAAAGTCGGAGAAGCTCAAGGATGGTACCGATCGATGCGCGCTACCCCATTTAGTGGGGGTAGAGCCTACTTGCAAGTCTCTCCGACCTTCACAAAAAAAGTTATTCAAGAATATCTCTTTCTCCTATGTGCTTTCATCCCTAACCCTAACCCTAACCCTTCCGAAAGTCGGAGAAGCTCAAGGATGGTATAGATCGATGCGCGCAACCCCATTTAGTGGGGGTAGAGCCTACTTGCAAGTCTCTCCGACCTTCACAAAAAAAGTTATTCAAGAATATCTCCTCAGATTTGGGGGTATTTCGTCGGTCGACCTCTTTCGAAGGTCGTACAAGCTCGGGGATGGTACCAATCGATCCGCAGGACCCAAATTAGTCCAGATGCAACCACTTTCCAAGTCTCTCCGACCTTCACAAAAAAAGTTATTCAAGAATATCTCTTTCTCCTATGTGCTTTCATCCCTAACCCTAACCCTTCCGAAAGTCGGAGAAGCTCAAGGATGGTACCGATCGATGCGCGCTACCCCATTTAGTGGGGGTAGAGCCTACTTGCAAGTCTCTCCGACCTTCACAAAAAAAGTTATTCAAGAATATCTCTTTCTCCTATGTGCTTTCATCCCTAACCCTAACCCTAACCCTTCCGAAAGTCGGAGAAGCTCAAGGATGGTACCGATCGATGCGCGCTACCCCATTTAGTGGGGGTAGAGCCTACTTGCAAGTCTCTCCGACCTTCACAGAAAAAGTTATTCAAGAATATCTCCTCAGATTTGGGGGAATTTCGTCGGTCGACCTCTTCCGAAGGTCGTACAAGCTCGGGGATGGTACCAATCGATCCGCAGGACCCAAATTAGTCCAGATGCAACCACTTTCCAAGTCTCTCCGACCTTCACAAAAAAAGTTATTCAAGAATATCTCTTTCTCCTATGTGCTTTCATCCCTAACCCTAACCCTAATCCTTCCGAAAGTCGGAGAAGCTCAAGGATGGTACCGATCGATGCGCGCTACCCCATTTAGTGGGGGTAGAGCCTACTTGCAAGTCTCTCCGACCTTCACAAAAAAAGTTATTCAAGAATATCTCCTCAGATTTGGGGGAATTTCGTCGGTCGACCTCTTCCGAAGGTCGTACAAGCTCGGGGATGGTACCAATCGATCCGCAGGACCCAAATTAGTCCAGATGCAACCACTTTCCAAGTCTCTCCGACCTTCACAAAAAAAGTTATTCAAGAATATCTCTTTCTCCTATGTGCTTTCATCCCTAACCCTAACCCTAACCCTTCCGAAAGTCGGAGAAGCTCAAGGATGGTACCGATCGATGCGCGCTACCCCATTTAGTGGGGGTAGAGCCTACTTGCAAGTCTCTCCGACCTTCACAAAAAAAGTTATTCAAGAATATCTCCTCAGATTTGGGGGAATTTCGTCGGTCGACCTCTTCCGAAGGTCGTACAAGCTCGGGGATGGTACCAATCGATCCGCAGGACCCAAATTAGTCCAGATGCAACCACTTTCCAAGTCTCTCCGACCTTCACAAAAAAAGTTATTCAAGAATATCTCTTTCTCCTATGTGCTTTCATCCCTAACCCTAACCCTAACCCTTCCGAAAGTCGGAGAAGCTCAAGGATGGTACCGATCGATGCGCGCTACCCCATTTAGTGGGGGTAGAGCCTACTTGCAAGTCTCTCCGACCTTCACAAAAAAAGTTATTCAAGAATATCTCTTTCTCCTATGTGCTTTCAGCCCTAACCCTAACCCTAACCCTTCCGAAAGTCGGAGAAGCTCAAGGATGGTATAGATCGATGCGCGCAACCCCATTTAGTGGGGGTAGAGCCTACTTGCAAGTCTCTCCGACCTTCACAAAAAAAGTTATTCAAGAATATCTCCTCAGATTTGGGGGTATTTCGTCGGTCGACCTCTTTCGAAGGTCGTACAAGCTCGGGGATGGTACCAATCGATCCGCAGGACCCAAATTAGTCCAGATGCAACCACTTTCCAAGTCTCTCCGACCTTCACAAAAAAAGTTATTCAAGAATATCTCTTTCTCCTATGTGCTTTCATCCCTAACCCTAACCCTTCCGAAAGTCGGAGAAGCTCAAGGATGGTACCGATCGATGCGCGCTACCCCATTTAGTGGGGGTAGAGCCTACTTGCAAGTCTCTCCGACCTTCACAAAAAAAGTTATTCAAGAATATCTCTTTCTCCTATGTGCTTTCATCCCTAACCCTAACCCTAACCCTTCCGAAAGTCGGAGAAGCTCAAGGATGGTACCGATCGATGCGCGCTACCCCATTTAGTGGGGGTAGAGCCTACTTGCAAGTCTCTCCGACCTTCACAGAAAAAGTTATTCAAGAATATCTCCTCAGATTTGGGGGAATTTCGTCGGTCGACCTCTTCCGAAGGTCGTACAAGCTCGGGGATGGTACCAATCGATCCGCAGGACCCAAATTAGTCCAGATGCAACCACTTTCCAAGTCTCTCCGACCTTCACAAAAAAAGTTATTCAAGAATATCTCTTTCTCCTATGTGCTTTCATCCCTAACCCTAACCCTAATCCTTCCGAAAGTCGGAGAAGCTCAAGGATGGTACCGATCGATGCGCGCTACCCCATTTAGTGGGGGTAGAGCCTACTTGCAAGTCTCTCCGACCTTCACAAAAAAAGTTATTCAAGAATATCTCCTCAGATTTGGGGGAATTTCGTCGGTCGACCTCTTCCGAAGGTCGTACAAGCTCGGGGATGGTACCAATCGATCCGCAGGACCCAAATTAGTCCAGATGCAACCACTTTCCAAGTCTCTCCGACCTTCACAAAAAAAGTTATTCAAGAATATCTCTTTCTCCTATGTGCTTTCATCCCTAACCCTAACCCTAACCCTTCCGAAAGTCGGAGAAGCTCAAGGATGGTACCGATCGATGCGCGCTACCCCATTTAGTGGGGGTAGAGCCTACTTGCAAGTCTCTCCGACCTTCACAAAAAAAGTTATTCAAGAATATCTCTTTCTCCTATGTGCTTTCATCCCTTACCCTAACCCTAACCCTTCCGAAGGTCGGAGAAGCTCAAGGATGGTAACGATCGATGCGCGCTACCCCATTTAGTGGGGGTAGAGCCTACTTGCAAGTCTCTCCGACCTTCACAAAAAAAGTTATTCAAGAATATCTCTTTCTCCTATGTGCTTTCATCCCTAACCCTAACCCTAACCCTTCCGAAAGTCGGAGAAGCTCAAAGATGGTACCGATCGATGCGCGCTACCCCATTTAGTGGGGGTAGAGCCTACTTGCAAGTCTCTCCGACCTTCACAAAAAAAGTTATTCAAGAATATCTCCTCAGATTTGGGGGAATTTCGTCGGTCGACCTCTTCCGAAGGTCGTACAAGCTCGGGGATGGTACCAATCGATCCGCAGGACCCAAATTAGTCCAGATGCAACCACTTTCCAAGTCTCTCCGACCTTCACAAAAAAAGTTATTCAAGAATATCTCTTTCTCCTATGTGCTTTCATCCCTAACCCTAACCCTAACCCTTCCGAAAGTCGGAGAAGCTTAAGGATGGTACCGATCGATGCGCGCTACCCCATTTAGTGGGGGTAGAGCCTACTTGCAAGTCTCTCCGACCTTCACAAAAAACGTTATTCAAGAATATCTCTTTCTCCTATGTGCTTTCATCCCTAACCCTAACCCTAACCCTTCCGAAAGTCGGAGAAGCTCAAGGATGGTATAGATCGATGCGCGCAACCCCATTTAGTGGGGGTAGAGCCTACTTGCAAGTCTCTCCGACCTTCACAAAAAAAGTTATTCAAGAATATCTCCTCAGATTTGGGGGAATTTCGTCGGTCGACCTCTTTCGAAGGTCGTACAAGCTCGGGGATGGTACCAATCGATCCGCAGGACCCAAATTAGTCCAGATGCAACCACTTTCCAAGTCTCTCCGACCTTCACAAAAAAAGTTATTCAAGAATATCTCTTTCTCCTATGTGCTTTCATCCCTAACCCTAACCCTTCCGAAAGTCGGAGAAGCTCAAGGATAGTACCGATCGATGCGCGCTACCCCATTTAGTGGGGGTAGAGCCTACTTGCAAGTCTCTCCGACCTTCACAAAAAAAGTTATTCAAGAATATCTCTTTCTCCTATGTGCTTTCATCCCTAACCCTAACCCTAACCCTTCCGAAAGTCGGAGAAGCTCAAGGATGGTACCGATCGATGCGCGCTACCCCATTTAGTGGGGGTAGAGCCTACTTGCAAGTCTCTCCGACCTTCACAGAAAAAGTTATTCAAGAATATCTCCTCAGATTTGGGGGAATTTCGTCGGTCGACCTCTTCCGAAGGTCGTACAAGCTCGGGGATGGTACCAATCGATCCGCAGGACCCAAATTAGTCCAGATGCAACCACTTTCCAAGTCTCTCCGACCTTCACAAAAAAAGTTATTCAAGAATATCTCTTTCTCCTATGTGCTTTCATCCCTAACCCTAACCCTAATCCTTCCGAAAGTCGGAGAAGCTCAAGGATGGTACCGATCGATGCGCGCTACCCCATTTAGTGGGGGTAGAGCCTACTTGCAAGTCTCTCCGACCTTCACAAAAAAAGTTATTCAAGAATATCTCCTCAGATTTGGGGGAATTTCGTCGGTCGACCTCTTCCGAAGGTCGTACAAGCTCGGGGATGGTACCAATCGATCCGCAGGACCCAAATTAGTCCAGATGCAACCACTTTCCAAGTCTCTCCGACCTTCACAAAAAAAGTTATTCAAGAATATCTCTTTCTCCTATGTGCTTTCATCCCTAACCCTAACCCTAACCCTTCCGAAAGTCGGAGAAGCTCAAGGATGGTACCGATCGATGCGCGCTACCCCATTTAGTGGGGGTAGAGCCTACTTGCAAGTCTCTCCGACCTTCACAAAAAAAGCTATTCAAGAATATCTCTTTCTCCTATGTGCTTTCATCCCTAACCCTAACCCTAACCCTTCCGAAGGTCGGAGAAGCTCAAGGATGGTAACGATCGATGCGCGCTACCCCATTTAGTGGGGGTAGAGCCTACTTGCAAGTCTCTCCGACCTTCACAAAAAAAGTTATTCAAGAATATCTCCTCAGATTTGGGGGAATTTCGTCGGTCGACCTCTTCCGAAGGTCGTACAAGCTCGGGGATGGTACCAATCGATCCGCAGGACCCACATTAGTCCAGATGCAACTACTTTCCAAGTCTCTCCGACCTTCACAAAAAAAGTTATTCAAGAATATCTCTTTCTCCTATGTGCTTTCATCCCTAACCCTAACCCTAACCCTTCCGAAAGTCGGAGAAGCTTAAGGATGGTACCGATCGATGCGCGCTACCCCATTTAGTGGGGGTAGAGCCTACTTGCAAGTCTCTCCGACCTTCACAAAAAACGTTATTCAAGAATATCTCTTTCTCCTATGTGCTTTCATCCCTAACCCTAACCCTAACCCTTCCGAAAGTCGGAGAAGCTCAAGGATGGTACCGATCGATGCGCGCTACCCCATTTAGTGGGGGTAGAGCCTACTTGCAAGTCTCTCCGACCTTCACAAAAAAAGTTATTCAAGAATATCTCCTCAGATTTGGGGGAATTTCGTCGGTCGACCTCTTCCGAAGGTCGTACAAGCTCGGGGATGGTACCAATCGATCTGCAGGACCCAAATTAGTCCAGATGCAACCACTTTCCAAGTCTCTCCGACCTTCACAAAAAAAGTTATTCAAGAATATCTCTTTCTCCTATGTGCTTTCATCCCTAACCCTAACCCTAACCCTTCCGAAAGTCGGAGAAGCTCAAGGATGGTACCGATCGATGCGCGCTACCCCATTTAGTGGGGGTAGAGCCTACTTGCAAGTCTCTCCGACCTTCACAAAAAAAGTTATTCAAGAATATCTCTTTCTCCTATGTGCTTTCATCCCTAACCCTAACCCTAACCCTTCCGAAAGTCGGAGAAGCTCAAGGATGGTACCGATCGATGCGCGCTACCCCATTTAGTGGGGGTAGAGCCTACTTGCAAGTCTCTCGGACCTTCACAAAAAAAGTTATTCAAGAATATCTCTTTCTCCTATGTGCTTTCATCCCTAACCCTAACCCTTCCGAAAGTCGGAGAAGCTCAAGGATGGTACTGATCGATGCGCGCTACCCCATTTAGTGGGGGTAGAGCCTACTTGCAAGTCTCTCCGACCTTCAAAAAAAAAGTTATTCAAGAATATCTCCTCAGATTTGGGGGAATTTCGTCGGTCGACCTCTTCCGAAGGTCGTACAAGCTCGGGGATGGTACCAATCGATCCGCAGGACCCAAATTAGTCCAGATGCAACCACTTTCCAAGTCTCTCCGACCTTCACAAAAAAAGTTATTCAAGAATATCTCTTTCTCCTATGTGCTTTCATCCCTAACCCTAACCCTAACCCTTCCGAAAGTCGGAGAAGCTTAAGGATGGTACCGATCGATGCGCGCTACCCCATTTAGTGGGGGTAGAGCCTACTTGCAAGTCTCTCCGACCTTCACAAAAAACGTTATTCAAGAATATCTCTTTCTCCTATGTGCTTTCATCCCTAACCCTAACCCTAACCCTTCCGAAAGTCGGAGAAGCTCAAGGATGGTACCGATCGATGCGCGCTACCCCATTTAGTGGGGGTAGAGCCTACTTGCAAGTCTCTCCGACCTTCACAAAAAAAGTTATTCAAGAATATCTCCTCAGATTTGGGGGAATTTCGTCGGTCGACCTCTTCCGAAGGTCGTACAAGCTCGGGGATGGTACCAATCGATCCGCAGGACCCAAATTAGTCCAGATGCAACCACTTTCCAAGTCTCTCCGACCTTCACAAAAAAAGTTATTCAAGAATATCTCTTTCTCCTATGTGCTTTCATCCCTAACCCTAACCCTAACCCTTCCGAAAGTCGGAGAAGCTCAAGGATGGTACCGATCGATGCGCGCTACCCCATTTAGTGGGGGTAGAGCCTACTTGCAAGTCTCTCCGACCTTCACAAAAAAAGTTATTCAAGAATATCTCTTTCTCCTATGTGCTTTCATCCCTAACCCTAACCCTAACCCTTCCGAAAGTCGGAGAAGCTCAAGGATGGTACCGATCGATGCGCGCTACCCCATTTAGTGGGGGTAGAGCCTACTTGCAAGTCTCTCCGACCTTCACAGAAAAAGTTATTCAAGAATATCTCCTCAGATTTGGGGGAATTTCGTCGGTCGACCTCTTCCGAAGGTCGTACAAGCTCGGGGATGGTACCAATCGATCCGCAGGACCCAAATTAGTCCAGATGCAACCACTTTCCAAGTCTCTCCGACCTTCACAAAAAAAGTTATTCAAGAATATCTCTTTCTCCTATGTGCTTTCATCCCTAACCCTAACCCTAATCCTTCCGAAAGTCGGAGAAGCTCAAGGATGGTACCGATCGATGCGCGCTACCCCATTTAGTGGGGGTAGAGCCTACTTGCAAGTCTCTCCGACCTTCACAAAAAAAGTTATTCAAGAATATCTCCTCAGATTTGGGGGAATTTCGTCGGTCGACCTCTTCCGAAGGTCGTACAAGCTCGGGGATGGTACCAATCGATCCGCAGGACCCAAATTAGTCCAGATGCAACCACTTTCCAAGTCTCTCCGACCTTCACAAAAAAAGTTATTCAAGAATATCTCTTTCTCCTATGTGCTTTCATCCCTAACCCTAACCCTTCCGAAAGTCGGAGAAGCTCAAGGATAGTACCGATCGATGCGCGCTACCCCATTTAGTGGGGGTAGAGCCTACTTGCAAGTCTCTCCGACCTTCACAAAAAAAGTTATTCAAGAATATCTCTTTCTCCTATGTGCTTTCATCCCTAACCCTAACCCTAACCCTTCCGAAAGTCGGAGAAGCTCAAGGATGGTACCGATCGATGCGCGCTACCCCATTTAGTGGGGGTAGAGCCTACTTGCAAGTCTCTCCGACCTTCACAGAAAAAGTTATTCAAGAATATCTCCTCAGATTTGGGGGAATTTCGTCGGTCGACCTCTTCCGAAGGTCGTACAAGCTCGGGGATGGTACCAATCGATCCGCAGGACCCAAATTAGTCCAGATGCAACCACTTTCCAAGTCTCTCCGACCTTCACAAAAAAAGTTATTCAAGAATATCTCTTTCTCCTATGTGCTTTCATCCCTAACCCTAACCCTAATCCTTCCGAAAGTCGGAGAAGCTCAAGGATGGTACCGATCGATGCGCGCTACCCCATTTAGTGGGGGTAGAGCCTACTTGCAAGTCTCTCCGACCTTCACAAAAAAAGTTATTCAAGAATATCTCCTCAGATTTGGGGGAATTTCGTCGGTCGACCTCTTCCGAAGGTCGTACAAGCTCGGGGATGGTACCAATCGATCCGCAGGACCCAAATTAGTCCAGATGCAACCACTTTCCAAGTCTCTCCGACCTTCACAAAAAAAGTTATTCAAGAATATCTCTTTCTCCTATGTGCTTTCATCCCTAACCCTAACCCTAACCCTTCCGAAAGTCGGAGAAGCTCAAGGATGGTACCGATCGATGCGCGCTACCCCATTTAGTGGGGGTAGAGCCTACTTGCAAGTCTCTCCGACCTTCACAAAAAAAGCTATTCAAGAATATCTCTTTCTCCTATGTGCTTTCATCCCTAACCCTAACCCTAACCCTTCCGAAGGTCGGAGAAGCTCAAGGATGGTAACGATCGATGCGCGCTACCCCATTTAGTGGGGGTAGAGCCTACTTGCAAGTCTCTCCGACCTTCACAAAAAAAGTTATTCAAGAATATCTCCTCAGATTTGGGGGAATTTCGTCGGTCGACCTCTTCCGAAGGTCGTACAAGCTCGGGGATGGTACCAATCGATCCGCAGGACCCACATTAGTCCAGATGCAACTACTTTCCAAGTCTCTCCGACCTTCACAAAAAAAGTTATTCAAGAATATCTCTTTCTCCTATGTGCTTTCATCCCTAACCCTAACCCTAACCCTTCCGAAAGTCGGAGAAGCTTAAGGATGGTACCGATCGATGCGCGCTACCCCATTTAGTGGGGGTAGAGCCTACTTGCAAGTCTCTCCGACCTTCACAAAAAACGTTATTCAAGAATATCTCTTTCTCCTATGTGCTTTCATCCCTAACCCTAACCCTAACCCTTCCGAAAGTCGGAGAAGCTCAAGGATGGTACCGATCGATGCGCGCTACCCCATTTAGTGGGGGTAGAGCCTACTTGCAAGTCTCTCCGACCTTCACAAAAAAAGTTATTCAAGAATATCTCCTCAGATTTGGGGGAATTTCGTCGGTCGACCTCTTCCGAAGGTCGTACAAGCTCGGGGATGGTACCAATCGATCTGCAGGACCCAAATTAGTCCAGATGCAACCACTTTCCAAGTCTCTCCGACCTTCACAAAAAAAGTTATTCAAGAATATCTCTTTCTCCTATGTGCTTTCATCCCTAACCCTAACCCTAACCCTTCCGAAAGTCGGAGAAGCTCAAGGATGGTACCGATCGATGCGCGCTACCCCATTTAGTGGGGGTAGAGCCTACTTGCAAGTCTCTCCGACCTTCACAAAAAAAGTTATTCAAGAATATCTCTTTCTCCTATGTGCTTTCATCCCTAACCCTAACCCTAACCCTTCCGAAAGTCGGAGAAGCTCAAGGATGGTACCGATCGATGCGCGCTACCCCATTTAGTGGGGGTAGAGCCTACTTGCAAGTCTCTCGGACCTTCACAAAAAAAGTTATTCAAGAATATCTCTTTCTCCTATGTGCTTTCATCCCTAACCCTAACCCTTCCGAAAGTCGGAGAAGCTCAAGGATGGTACTGATCGATGCGCGCTACCCCATTTAGTGGGGGTAGAGCCTACTTGCAAGTCTCTCCGACCTTCAAAAAAAAAGTTATTCAAGAATATCTCCTCAGATTTGGGGGAATTTCGTCGGTCGACCTCTTCCGAAGGTCGTACAAGCTCGGGGATGGTACCAATCGATCCGCAGGACCCAAATTAGTCCAGATGCAACCACTTTCCAAGTCTCTCCGACCTTCACAAAAAAAGTTATTCAAGAATATCTCTTTCTCCTATGTGCTTTCATCCCTAACCCTAACCCTAACCCTTCCGAAAGTCGGAGAAGCTTAAGGATGGTACCGATCGATGCGCGCTACCCCATTTAGTGGGGGTAGAGCCTACTTGCAAGTCTCTCCGACCTTCACAAAAAACGTTATTCAAGAATATCTCTTTCTCCTATGTGCTTTCATCCCTAACCCTAACCCTAACCCTTCCGAAAGTCGGAGAAGCTCAAGGATGGTACCGATCGATGCGCGCTACCCCATTTAGTGGGGGTAGAGCCTACTTGCAAGTCTCTCCGACCTTCACAAAAAAAGTTATTCAAGAATATCTCCTCAGATTTGGGGGAATTTCGTCGGTCGACCTCTTCCGAAGGTCGTACAAGCTCGGGGATGGTACCAATCGATCCGCAGGACCCAAATTAGTCCAGATGCAACCACTTTCCAAGTCTCTCCGACCTTCACAAAAAAAGTTATTCAAGAATATCTCTTTCTCCTATGTGCTTTCATCCCTAACCCTAACCCTAACCCTTCCGAAAGTCGGAGAAGCTCAAGGATGGTACCGATCGATGCGCGCTACCCCATTTAGTGGGGGTAGAGCCTACTTGCAAGTCTCTCCGACCTTCACAAAAAAAGTTATTCAAGAATATCTCTTTCTCCTATGTGCTTTCATCCCTAACCCTAACCCTAACCCTTCCGAAAGTCGGAGAAGCTCAAGGATGGTACCGATCGATGCGCGCTACCCCATTTAGTGGGGGTAGAGCCTACTTGCAAGTCTCTCCGACCTTCACAGAAAAAGTTATTCAAGAATATCTCCTCAGATTTGGGGGAATTTCGTCGGTCGACCTCTTCCGAAGGTCGTACAAGCTCGGGGATGGTACCAATCGATCCGCAGGACCCAAATTAGTCCAGATGCAACCACTTTCCAAGTCTCTCCGACCTTCACAAAAAAAGTTATTCAAGAATATCTCTTTCTCCTATGTGCTTTCATCCCTAACCCTAACCCTAATCCTTCCGAAAGTCGGAGAAGCTCAAGGATGGTACCGATCGATGCGCGCTACCCCATTTAGTGGGGGTAGAGCCTACTTGCAAGTCTCTCCGACCTTCACAAAAAAAGTTATTCAAGAATATCTCCTCAGATTTGGGGGAATTTCGTCGGTCGACCTCTTCCGAAGGTCGTACAAGCTCGGGGATGGTACCAATCGATCCGCAGGACCCAAATTAGTCCAGATGCAACCACTTTCCAAGTCTCTCCGACCTTCACAAAAAAAGTTATTCAAGAATATCTCTTTCTCCTATGTGCTTTCATCCCTAACCCTAACCCTAACCCTTCCGAAAGTCGGAGAAGCTCAAGGATGGTACCGATCGATGCGCGCTACCCCATTTAGTGGGGGTAGAGCCTACTTGCAAGTCTCTCCGACCTTCACAAAAAAAGTTATTCAAGAATATCTCTTTCTCCTATGTGCTTTCATCCCTTACCCTAACCCTAACCCTTCCGAAGGTCGGAGAAGCTCAAGGATGGTAACGATCGATGCGCGCTACCCCATTTAGTGGGGGTAGAGCCTACTTGCAAGTCTCTCCGACCTTCACAAAAAAAGTTATTCAAGAATATCTCTTTCTCCTATGTGCTTTCATCCCTAACCCTAACCCTAACCCTTCCGAAAGTCGGAGAAGCTCAAAGATGGTACCGATCGATGCGCGCTACCCCATTTAGTGGGGGTAGAGCCTACTTGCAAGTCTCTCCGACCTTCACAAAAAAAGTTATTCAAGAATATCTCCTCAGATTTGGGGGAATTTCGTCGGTCGACCTCTTCCGAAGGTCGTACAAGCTCGGGGATGGTACCAATCGATCCGCAGGACCCAAATTAGTCCAGATGCAACCACTTTCCAAGTCTCTCCGACCTTCACAAAAAAAGTTATTCAAGAATATCTCTTTCTCCTATGTGCTTTCATCCCTAACCCTAACCCTAACCCTTCCGAAAGTCGGAGAAGCTTAAGGATGGTACCGATCGATGCGCGCTACCCCATTTAGTGGGGGTAGAGCCTACTTGCAAGTCTCTCCGACCTTCACAAAAAACGTTATTCAAGAATATCTCTTTCTCCTATGTGCTTTCATCCCTAACCCTAACCCTAACCCTTCCGAAAGTCGGAGAAGCTCAAGGATGGTATAGATCGATGCGCGCAACCCCATTTAGTGGGGGTAGAGCCTACTTGCAAGTCTCTCCGACCTTCACAAAAAAAGTTATTCAAGAATATCTCCTCAGATTTGGGGGAATTTCGTCGGTCGACCTCTTTCGAAGGTCGTACAAGCTCGGGGATGGTACCAATCGATCCGCAGGACCCAAATTAGTCCAGATGCAACCACTTTCCAAGTCTCTCCGACCTTCACAAAAAAAGTTATTCAAGAATATCTCTTTCTCCTATGTGCTTTCATCCCTAACCCTAACCCTTCCGAAAGTCGGAGAAGCTCAAGGATAGTACCGATCGATGCGCGCTACCCCATTTAGTGGGGGTAGAGCCTACTTGCAAGTCTCTCCGACCTTCACAAAAAAAGTTATTCAAGAATATCTCTTTCTCCTATGTGCTTTCATCCCTAACCCTAACCCTAACCCTTCCGAAAGTCGGAGAAGCTCAAGGATGGTACCGATCGATGCGCGCTACCCCATTTAGTGGGGGTAGAGCCTACTTGCAAGTCTCTCCGACCTTCACAGAAAAAGTTATTCAAGAATATCTCCTCAGATTTGGGGGAATTTCGTCGGTCGACCTCTTCCGAAGGTCGTACAAGCTCGGGGATGGTACCAATCGATCCGCAGGACCCAAATTAGTCCAGATGCAACCACTTTCCAAGTCTCTCCGACCTTCACAAAAAAAGTTATTCAAGAATATCTCTTTCTCCTATGTGCTTTCATCCCTAACCCTAACCCTAATCCTTCCGAAAGTCGGAGAAGCTCAAAGATGGTACCGATCGATGCGCGCTACCCCATTTAGTGGGGGTAGAGCCTACTTGCAAGTCTCTCCGACCTTCACAAAAAAAGTTATTCAAGAATATCTCCTCAGATTTGGGGGAATTTCGTCGGTCGACCTCTTCCGAAGGTCGTACAAGCTCGGGGATGGTACCAATCGATCCGCAGGACCCAAATTAGTCCAGATGCAACCACTTTCCAAGTCTCTCCGACCTTCACAAAAAAAGTTATTCAAGAATATCTCTTTCTCCTATGTGCTTTCATCCCTAACCCTAACCCTAACCCTTCCGAAAGTCGGAGAAGCTCAAGGATGGTACCGATCGATGCGCGCTACCCCATTTAGTGGGGGTAGAGCCTACTTGCAAGTCTCTCCGACCTTCACAAAAAAAGCTATTCAAGAATATCTCTTTCTCCTATGTGCTTTCATCCCTAACCCTAACCCTAACCCTTCCGAAGGTCGGAGAAGCTCAAGGATGGTAACGATCGATGCGCGCTACCCCATTTAGTGGGGGTAGAGCCTACTTGCAAGTCTCTCCGACCTTCACAAAAAAAGTTATTCAAGAATATCTCCTCAGATTTGGGGGAATTTCGTCGGTCGACCTCTTCCGAAGGTCGTACAAGCTCGGGGATGGTACCAATCGATCCGCAGGACCCACATTAGTCCAGATGCAACTACTTTCCAAGTCTCTCCGACCTTCACAAAAAAAGTTATTCAAGAATATCTCTTTCTCCTATGTGCTTTCATCCCTAACCCTAACCCTAACCCTTCCGAAAGTCGGAGAAGCTTAAGGATGGTACCGATCGATGCGCGCTACCCCATTTAGTGGGGGTAGAGCCTACTTGCAAGTCTCTCCGACCTTCACAAAAAACGTTATTCAAGAATATCTCTTTCTCCTATGTGCTTTCATCCCTAACCCTAACCCTAACCCTTCCGAAAGTCGGAGAAGCTCAAGGATGGTACCGATCGATGCGCGCTACCCCATTTAGTGGGGGTAGAGCCTACTTGCAAGTCTCTCCGACCTTCACAAAAAAAGTTATTCAAGAATATCTCCTCAGATTTGGGGGAATTTCGTCGGTCGACCTCTTCCGAAGGTCGTACAAGCTCGGGGATGGTACCAATCGATCTGCAGGACCCAAATTAGTCCAGATGCAACCACTTTCCAAGTCTCTCCGACCTTCACAAAAAAAGTTATTCAAGAATATCTCTTTCTCCTATGTGCTTTCATCCCTAACCCTAACCCTAACCCTTCCGAAAGTCGGAGAAGCTCAAGGATGGTACCGATCGATGCGCGCTACCCCATTTAGTGGGGGTAGAGCCTACTTGCAAGTCTCTCCGACCTTCACAAAAAAAGTTATTCAAGAATATCTCTTTCTCCTATGTGCTTTCATCCCTAACCCTAACCCTAACCCTTCCGAAAGTCGGAGAAGCTCAAGGATGGTACCGATCGATGCGCGCTACCCCATTTAGTGGGGGTAGAGCCTACTTGCAAGTCTCTCGGACCTTCACAAAAAAAGTTATTCAAGAATATCTCTTTCTCCTATGTGCTTTCATCCCTAACCCTAACCCTTCCGAAAGTCGGAGAAGCTCAAGGATGGTACTGATCGATGCGCGCTACCCCATTTAGTGGGGGTAGAGCCTACTTGCAAGTCTCTCCGACCTTCAAAAAAAAAGTTATTCAAGAATATCTCCTCAGATTTGGGGGAATTTCGTCGGTCGACCTCTTCCGAAGGTCGTACAAGCTCGGGGATGGTACCAATCGATCCGCAGGACCCAAATTAGTCCAGATGCAACCACTTTCCAAGTCTCTCCGACCTTCACAAAAAAAGTTATTCAAGAATATCTCTTTCTCCTATGTGCTTTCATCCCTAACCCTAACCCTAACCCTTCCGAAAGTCGGAGAAGCTTAAGGATGGTACCGATCGATGCGCGCTACCCCATTTAGTGGGGGTAGAGCCTACTTGCAAGTCTCTCCGACCTTCACAAAAAACGTTATTCAAGAATATCTCTTTCTCCTATGTGCTTTCATCCCTAACCCTAACCCTAACCCTTCCGAAAGTCGGAGAAGCTCAAGGATGGTACCGATCGATGCGCGCTACCCCATTTAGTGGGGGTAGAGCCTACTTGCAAGTCTCTCCGACCTTCACAAAAAAAGTTATTCAAGAATATCTCCTCAGATTTGGGGGAATTTCGTCGGTCGACCTCTTCCGAAGGTCGTACAAGCTCGGGGATGGTACCAATCGATCCGCAGGACCCAAATTAGTCCAGATGCAACCACTTTCCAAGTCTCTCCGACCTTCACAAAAAAAGTTATTCAAGAATATCTCTTTCTCCTATGTGCTTTCATCCCTAACCCTAACCCTAACCCTTCCGAAAGTCGGAGAAGCTCAAGGATGGTACCGATCGATGCGCGCTACCCCATTTAGTGGGGGTAGAGCCTACTTGCAAGTCTCTCCGACCTTCACAAAAAAAGTTATTCAAGAATATCTCTTTCTCCTATGTGCTTTCATCCCTAACCCTAACCCTAACCCTTCCGAAAGTCGGAGAAGCTCAAGGATGGTACCGATCGATGCGCGCTACCCCATTTAGTGGGGGTAGAGCCTACTTGCAAGTCTCTCGGACCTTCACAAAAAAAGTTATTCAAGAATATCTCTTTCTCCTATGTGCTTTCATCCCTAACCCTAACCCTAACCCTTCCGAAAGTCGGAGAAGCTCAAGGATGGTACCGATCGATGCGCGCTACCCCATTTAGTGGGGGTAGAGCCTACTTGCAAGTCTCTCCGACCTTCAAAAAAAAAGTTATTCAAGAATATCTCCTCAGATTTGGGGGAATTTCGTCGGTCGACCTCTTCCGAAGGTCGTACAAGCTCGGGGATGGTACCAATCGATCCGCAGGACCCAAATTAGTCCAGATGCAACCACTTTCCAAGTCTCTCCGACCTTCACAAAAAAAGTTATTCAAGAATATCTCTTTCTCCTATGTGCTTTCATCCCTAACCCTAACCCTAACCCTTCCGAAAGTCGGAGAAGCTCAAGGATGGTACCGATCGATGCGCGCAACCCCATTTAGTGGGGGTAGAGCCTACTTGCAAGTCTCTCCGACCTTCACAAAAAAAGTTATTCAAGAATATCTCTTTCTCCTATGTGCTTTCATCCCTAACCCTAACCCTAACCCTTCCGAAAGTCGGAGAAGCTCAAGGATGGTACCGATCGATGCGCGCTACCCCATTTAGTGGGGGTAGAGCCTACTTGCAAGTCTCTCCGACCTTCACAAAAAAAGTTATTCAAGAATATCTCTTTCTCCTATGTGCTTTCATCCCTAACCCTAACCCTAACCCTTCCGAAAGTCGGAGAAGCTCAAGGATGGTACCGATCGATGCGCGCTACCCCATTTAGTGGGGGTAGAGCCTACTTGCAAGTCTCTCCGACCTTCACAAAAAAAGTTATTCAAGAATATCTCTTTCTCCTATGTGCTTTCATCCCTAACCCTAACCCTAACCCTTCCGAAAGTCGGAGAAGCTCAAGGATGGTAACGATCGATGCGCGCTACCCCATTTAGTGGGGGTAGAGCCTACTTGCAAGTCTCTCCGACCTTCACAAAAAAAGTTATTCAAGAATATCTCTTTCTCCTATGTGCTTTCATCCCTAACCCTAACCCTAACCCTTCCGAAAGTCGGAGAAGCTCAAGGATGGTACCGATCGATGCGCGCTACCCCATTTAGTGGGGGTAGAGCCTACTTGCAAGTCTCTCCGACCTTCACAAAAAAAGTTATTCAAGAATATCTCTTTCTCCTATGTGCTTTCATCCCTAACCCTAACCCTAACCCTTCCGAAAGTCGGAGAAGCTCAAGGATGGTATAGATCGATGCGCGCAACCCCATTTAGTGGGGGTAGAGCCTACTTGCAAGTCTCTCCGACCTTCACAAAAAAAGTTATTCAAGAATATCTCCTCAGATTTGGGGGAATTTCGTCGGTCGACCTCTTTCGAAGGTCGTACAAGCTCGGGGATGGTACCAATCGATCCGCAGGACCCAAATTAGTCCAGATGCAACCACTTTCCAAGTCTCTCCGACCTTCACAAAAAAAGTTATTCAAGAATATCTCTTTCTCCTATGTGCTTTCATCCCTAACCCTAACCCTTCCGAAAGTCGGAGAAGCTCAAGGATGGTACCGATCGATGCGCGCTACCCCATTTAGTGGGGGTAGAGCCTACTTGCAAGTCTCTCCGACCTTCACAAAAAAAGTTATTCAAGAATATCTCTTTCTCCTATGTGCTTTCATCCCTAACCCTAACCCTAACCCTTCCGAAAGTCGGAGAAGCTCAAGGATGGTACCGATCGATGCGCGCTACCCCATTTAGTGGGGGTAGAGCCTACTTGCAAGTCTCTCCGACCTTCACAAAAAAAGTTATTCAAGAATATCTCCTCAGATTTGGGGGAATTTCGTCGGTCGACCTCTTCCGAAGGTCGTACAAGCTCGGGGATGGTACCAATCGATCCGCAGGACCCAAATTAGTCCAGATGCAACCACTTTCCAAGTCTCTCCGACCTTCACAAAAAAAGTTATTCAAGAATATCTCTTTCTCCTATGTGCTTTCATCCCTAACCCTAACCCTAACCCTTCCGAAAGTCGGAGAAGCTCAAGGATGGTACCGATCGATGCGCGCTACCCCATTTAGTGGGGGTAGAGCCTACTTGCAAGTCTCTCCGACCTTCACAAAAAAAGTTATTCAAGAATATCTCTTTCTCCTATGTGCTTTCATCCCTAACCCTAACCCTAACCCTTCCGAAAGTCGGAGAAGCTCAAGGATGGTATAGATCGATGCGCGCAACCCCATTTAGTGGGGGTAGAGCCTACTTGCAAGTCTCTCCGACCTTCACAAAAAAAGTTATTCAAGAATATCTCCTCAGATTTGGGGGAATTTCGTCGGTCGACCTCTTTCGAAGGTCGTACAAGCTCGGGGATGGTACCAATCGATCCGCAGGACCCAAATTAGTCCAGATGCAACCACTTTCCAAGTCTCTCCGACCTTCACAAAAAAAGTTATTCAAGAATATCTCTTTCTCCTATGTGCTTTCATCCCTAACCCTAACCCTTCCGAAAGTCGGAGAAGCTCAAGGATGGTACCGATCGATGCGCGCTACCCCATTTAGTGGGGGTAGAGCCTACTTGCAAGTCTCTCCGACCTTCACAAAAAAAGTTATTCAAGAATATCTCTTTCTCCTATGTGCTTTCATCCCTAACCCTAACCCTAACCCTTCCGAAAGTCGGAGAAGCTCAAGGATGGTACCGATCGATGCGCGCTACCCCATTTAGTGGGGGTAGAGCCTACTTGCAAGTCTCTCCGACCTTCACAAAAAAAGTTATTCAAGAATATCTCTTTCTCCTATGTGCTTTCATCCCTAACCCTAACCCTAACCCTTCCGAAAGTCGGAGAAGCTCAAGGATGGTACCGATCGATGCGCGCTACCCCATTTAGTGGGGGTAGAGCCTACTTGCAAGTCTCTCGGACCTTCACAAAAAAAGTTATTCAAGAATATCTCTTTCTCCTATGTGCTTTCATCCCTAACCCTAACCCTAACCCTTCCGAAAGTCGGAGAAGCTCAAGGATGGTACCGATCGATGCGCGCTACCCCATTTAGTGGGGGTAGAGCCTACTTGCAAGTCTCTCCGACCTTCAAAAAAAAAGTTATTCAAGAATATCTCCTCAGATTTGGGGGAATTTCGTCGGTCGACCTCTTCCGAAGGTCGTACAAGCTCGGGGATGGTACCAATCGATCCGCAGGACCCAAATTAGTCCAGATGCAACCACTTTCCAAGTCTCTCCGACCTTCACAAAAAAAGTTATTCAAGAATATCTCTTTCTCCTATGTGCTTTCATCCCTAACCCTAACCCTAACCCTTCCGAAAGTCGGAGAAGCTCAAGGATGGTACCGATCGATGCGCGCAACCCCATTTAGTGGGGGTAGAGCCTACTTGCAAGTCTCTCCGACCTTCACAAAAAAAGTTATTCAAGAATATCTCTTTCTCCTATGTGCTTTCATCCCTAACCCTAACCCTAACCCTTCCGAAAGTCGGAGAAGCTCAAGGATGGTACCGATCGATGCGCGCTACCCCATTTAGTGGGGGTAGAGCCTACTTGCAAGTCTCTCCGACCTTCACAAAAAAAGTTATTCAAGAATATCTCCTCAGATTTGGGGGAATTTCGTCGGTCGACCTCTTTCGAAGGTCGTACAAGCTCGGGGATGGTACCAATCGATCCGCAAGACCCAAATTAGTCCAGATGCAACCACTTTCCAAGTCTCTCCGACCTTCACAAAAAAAGTTATTCAAGAATATCTCTTTCTCCTATGTGCTTTCATCCCTAACCCTAACCCTTCCGAAAGTCGGAGAAGCTCAAGGATGGTACCGATCGATGCGCGCTACCCCATTTAGTGGGGGTAGAGCCTACTTGCAAGTCTCTCCGACCTTCACAAAAAAAGTTATTCAAGAATATCTCTTTCTCCTATGTGCTTTCATCCCTAACCCTAACCCTAACCCTTCCGAAAGTCGGAGAAGCTCAAGGATGGTACCGATCGATGCGCGCTACCCCATTTAGTGGGGGTAGAGCCTACTTGCAAGTCTCTCCGACCTTCACAGAAAAAGTTATTCAAGAATATCTCCTCAGATTTGGGGGAATTTCGTCGGTCGACCTCTTCCGAAGGTCGTACAAGCTTGGGGATGGTACCAATCGATCCGCAGGACCCAAATTAGTCCAGATGCAACCACTTTCCAAGTCTCTCCGACCTTCACAAAAAAAGTTATTCAAGAATATCTCTTTCTCCTATGTGCTTTCATCCCTAACCCTAACCCTAATCCTTCCGAAAGTCGGAGAAGCTCAAGGATGGTACCGATCGATGCGCGCTACCCCATTTAGTGGGGGTAGAGCCTACTTGCAAGTCTCTCCGACCTTCACAAAAAAAGTTATTCAAGAATATCTCCTCAGATTTGGGGGAATTTCGTCGGTCGACCTATTCCGAAGGTCGTACAAGCTCGGGGATGGTACCAATCGATCCGCAGGACCCAAATTAGTCCAGATGCAACCACTTTCCAAGTCTCTCCGACCTTCACAAAAAAAGTTATTCAAGAATATCTCTTTCTCCTATGTGCTTTCATCCCTAACCCTAACCCTAACCCTTCCGAAAGTCGGAGAAGCTCAAGGATGGTACCGATCGATGCGCGCTACCCCATTTAGTGGGGGTAGAGCCTACTTGCAAGTCTCTCCGACCTTCACAAAAAAAGTTATTCAAGAATATCTCTTTCTCCTATGTGCTTTCATCCCTAACCCTAACCCTTCCGAAGGTCGGAGAAGCTCAAGGATGGTAACGATCGATGCGCGCTACCCCATTTAGTGGGGGTAGAGCCTACTTGCAAGTCTCTCCGACCTTCACAAAAAAAGTTATTCAAGAATATCTCCTCAGATTTGGGGGAATTTCGTCGGTCGACCTCTTCCGAAGGTCGTACAAGCTCGGGGATGGTACCAATCGATCCGCAGGACCCACATTAGTCCAGATGCAACCACTTTCCAAGTCTCTCCGACCTTCACAAAAAAAGTTATTCAAGAATATCTCTTTCTCCTATGTGCTTTCATCCCTAACCCTAACCCTAACCCTTCCGAAAGTCGGAGAAGCTTAAGGATGGTACCGATCGATGCGCGCTACCCCATTTAGTGGGGGTAGAGCCTACTTGCAAGTCTCTCCGACCTTCACAAAAAACGTTATTCAAGAATATCTCTTTCTCCTATGTGCTTTCATCCCTAACCCTAACCCTAACCCTTCCGAAAGTCGGAGAAGCTCAAGGATGGTACCGATCGATGCGCGCTACCCCATTTAGTGGGGGTAGAGCCTACTTGCAAGTCTCTCCGACCTTCACAAAAAAAGTTATTCAAGAATATCTCCTCAGATTTGGGGGAATTTCGTCGGTCGACCTCTTCCGAAGGTCGTACAAGCTCGGGGATGGTACCAATCGATCTGCAGGACCCAAATTAGTCCAGATGCAACCACTTTCCAAGTCTCTCCGACCTTCACAAAAAAAGTTATTCAAGAATATCTCTTTCTCCTATGTGCTTTCATCCCTAACCCTAACCCTAACCCTTCCGAAAGTCGGAGAAGCTCAAGGATGGTACCGATCGATGCGCGCTACCCCATTTAGTGGGGGTAGAGCCTACTTGCAAGTCTCTCCGACCTTCACAAAAAAAGTTATTCAAGAATATCTCTTTCTCCTATGTGCTTTCATCCCTAACCCTAACCCTAACCCTTCCGAAAGTCGGAGAAGCTCAAGGATGGTACCGATCGATGCGCGCTACCCCATTTAGTGGGGGTAGAGCCTACTTGCAAGTCTCTCGGACCTTCACAAAAAAAGTTATTCAAGAATATCTCTTTCTCCTATGTGCTTTCATCCCTAACCCTAACCCTTCCGAAAGTCGGAGAAGCTCAAGGATGGTACTGATCGATGCGCGCTACCCCATTTAGTGGGGGTAGAGCCTACTTGCAAGTCTCTCCGACCTTCAAAAAAAAAGTTATTCAAGAATATCTCCTCAGATTTGGGGGAATTTCGTCGGTCGACCTCTTCCGAAGGTCGTACAAGCTCGGGGATGGTACCAATCGATCCGCAGGACCCAAATTAGTCCAGATGCAACCACTTTCCAAGTCTCTCCGACCTTCACAAAAAAAGTTATTCAAGAATATCTCTTTCTCCTATGTGCTTTCATCCCTAACCCTAACCCTAACCCTTCCGAAAGTCGGAGAAGCTTAAGGATGGTACCGATCGATGCGCGCTACCCCATTTAGTGGGGGTAGAGCCTACTTGCAAGTCTCTCCGACCTTCACAAAAAACGTTATTCAAGAATATCTCTTTCTCCTATGTGCTTTCATCCCTAACCCTAACCCTAACCCTTCCGAAAGTCGGAGAAGCTCAAGGATGGTACCGATCGATGCGCGCTACCCCATTTAGTGGGGGTAGAGCCTACTTGCAAGTCTCTCCGACCTTCACAAAAAAAGTTATTCAAGAATATCTCCTCAGATTTGGGGGAATTTCGTCGGTCGACCTCTTCCGAAGGTCGTACAAGCTCGGGGATGGTACCAATCGATCCGCAGGACCCAAATTAGTCCAGATGCAACCACTTTCCAAGTCTCTCCGACCTTCACAAAAAAAGTTATTCAAGAATATCTCTTTCTCCTATGTGCTTTCATCCCTAACCCTAACCCTAACCCTTCCGAAAGTCGGAGAAGCTCAAGGATGGTACCGATCGATGCGCGCTACCCCATTTAGTGGGGGTAGAGCCTACTTGCAAGTCTCTCCGACCTTCACAAAAAAAGTTATTCAAGAATATCTCTTTCTCCTATGTGCTTTCATCCCTAACCCTAACCCTAACCCTTCCGAAAGTCGGAGAAGCTCAAGGATGGTACCGATCGATGCGCGCTACCCCATTTAGTGGGGGTAGAGCCTACTTGCAAGTCTCTCGGACCTTCACAAAAAAAGTTATTCAAGAATATCTCTTTCTCCTATGTGCTTTCATCCCTAACCCTAACCCTAACCCTTCCGAAAGTCGGAGAAGCTCAAGGATGGTACCGATCGATGCGCGCTACCCCATTTAGTGGGGGTAGAGCCTACTTGCAAGTCTCTCCGACCTTCAAAAAAAAAGTTATTCAAGAATATCTCCTCAGATTTGGGGGAATTTCGTCGGTCGACCTCTTCCGAAGGTCGTACAAGCTCGGGGATGGTACCAATCGATCCGCAGGACCCAAATTAGTCCAGATGCAACCACTTTCCAAGTCTCTCCGACCTTCACAAAAAAAGTTATTCAAGAATATCTCTTTCTCCTATGTGCTTTCATCCCTAACCCTAACCCTAACCCTTCCGAAAGTCGGAGAAGCTCAAGGATGGTACCGATCGATGCGCGCAACCCCATTTAGTGGGGGTAGAGCCTACTTGCAAGTCTCTCCGACCTTCACAAAAAAAGTTATTCAAGAATATCTCTTTCTCCTATGTGCTTTCATCCCTAACCCTAACCCTAACCCTTCCGAAAGTCGGAGAAGCTCAAGGATGGTACCGATCGATGCGCGCTACCCCATTTAGTGGGGGTAGAGCCTACTTGCAAGTCTCTCCGACCTTCACAAAAAAAGTTATTCAAGAATATCTCTTTCTCCTATGTGCTTTCATCCCTAACCCTAACCCTAACCCTTCCGAAAGTCGGAGAAGCTCAAGGATGGTACCGATCGATGCGCGCTACCCCATTTAGTGGGGGTAGAGCCTACTTGCAAGTCTCTCCGACCTTCACAAAAAAAGTTATTCAAGAATATCTCTTTCTCCTATGTGCTTTCATCCCTAACCCTAACCCTAACCCTTCCGAAAGTCGGAGAAGCTCAAGGATGGTAACGATCGATGCGCGCTACCCCATTTAGTGGGGGTAGAGCCTACTTGCAAGTCTCTCCGACCTTCAAAAAAAAAGTTATTCAAGAATATCTCTTTCTCCTATGTGCTTTCATCCCTAACCCTAACCCTAACCCTTCCGAAAGTCGGAGAAGCTCAAGGATGGTACCGATCGATGCGCGCTACCCCATTTAGTGGGGGTAGAGCCTACTTGCAAGTCTCTCCGACCTTCACAAAAAAAGTTATTCAAGAATATCTCCTCAGATTTGGGGGAATTTCGTCGGTCGACCTCTTCCGAAGGTCGTACAAGCTCGGGGATGGTACCAATCGATCCGCAGGACCCAAATTAGTCCAGATGCAACCACTTTCCAAGTCTCTCCGACCTTCACAAAAAAAGTTATTCAAGAATATCTCTTTCTCCTATGTGCTTTCATCCCTAACCCTAACCCTAACCCTTCCGAAAGTCGGAGAAGCTCAAGGATGGTACCGATCGATGCGCGCTACCCCATTTAGTGGGGGTAGAGCCTACTTGCAAGTCTCTCCGACCTTCACAAAAAAAGTTATTCAAGAATATCTCCTCAGATTTGGGGGAATTTCGTCGGTCGACCTCTTCCGAAGGTCGTACAAGCTCGGGGATGGTACCAATCGATCCGCAGGACCCAAATTAGTCCAGATGCAACCACTTTCCAAGTCTCTCCGACCTTCACAAAAAAAGTTATTCAAGAATATCTCTTTCTCCTATGTGCTTTCATCCCTAACCCTAACCCTAACCCTTCCGAAAGTCGGAGAAGCTCAAGGATGGTACCGATCGATGCGCGCTACCCCATTTAGTGGGGGTAGAGCCTACTTGCAAGTCTCTCCGACCTTCACAAAAAAAGTTATTCAAGAATATCTCTTTCTCCTATGTGCTTTCATCCCTAACCCTAACCCTAACCCTTCCGAAAGTCGGAGAAGCTCAAGGATGGTATAGATCGATGCGCGCAACCCCATTTAGTGGGGGTAGAGCCTACTTGCAAGTCTCTCCGACCTTCACAAAAAAAGTTATTCAAGAATATCTCCTCAGATTTGGGGGAATTTCGTCGGTCGACCTCTTTCGAAGGTCGTACAAGCTCGGGGATGGTACCAATCGATCCGCAGGACCCAAATTAGTCCAGATGCAACCACTTTCCAAGTCTCTCCGACCTTCACAAAAAAAGTTATTCAAGAATATCTCTTTCTCCTATGTGCTTTCATCCCTAACCCTAACCCTTCCGAAAGTCGGAGAAGCTCAAGGATGGTACCGATCGATGCGCGCTACCCCATTTAGTGGGGGTAGAGCCTACTTGCAAGTCTCTCCGACCTTCACAAAAAAAGTTATTCAAGAATATCTCTTTCTCCTATGTGCTTTCATCCCTAACCCTAACCCTTCCGAAAGTCGGAGAAGCTCAAGGATGGTACCGATCGATGCGCGCTACCCCATTTAGTGGGGGTAGAGCCTACTTGCAAGTCTCTCTGACCTTCACAAAAAAAGTTATTCAAGAATATCTCCTCAGATTTGGGGGAATTTCGTCGGTCGACCTCTTCCGAAGGTCGTACAAGCTCGGGGATGGTACCAATCGATCCGCAGGACCCAAATTAGTCCAGATGCAACCACTTTCCAAGTCTCTCCGACCTTCACAAAAAAAGTTATTCAAGAATATCTCTTTCTCCTATGTGCTTTCATCCCTAACCCTAACCCTAACCCTTCCGAAAGTCGGAGAAGCTCAAGGATGGTACCGATCGATGAGCGCTACCCCATTTAGTGGGGGTAGAGCCTACTTGCAAGTCTCTCCGACCTTCACAAAAAAAGTTATTCAAGAATATCTCTTTCTCCTATGTGCTTTCATCCCTAACCCTAACCCTAACCCTTCCGAAAGTCGGAGAAGCTCAAGGATGGTATAGATCGATGCGCGCAACCCCATTTAGTGGGGGTAGAGCCTACTTGCAAGTCTCTCCGACCTTCACAAAAAAAGTTATTCAAGAATATCTCCTCAGATTTGGGGGAATTTCGTCGGTCGACCTCTTTCGAAGGTCGTACAAGCTCGGGGATGGTACCAATCGATCCGCAGGACCCAAATTAGTCCAGATGCAACCACTTTCCAAGTCTCTCCGACCTTCACAAAAAAAGTTATTCAAGAATATCTCTTTCTCCTATGTGCTTTCATCCCTAACCCTAACCCTTCCGAAAGTCGGAGAAGCTCAAGGATGGTACCGATCGATGCGCGCTACCCCATTTAGTGGGGGTAGAGCCTACTTGCAAGTCTCTCCGACCTTCACAAAAAAAGTTATTCAAGAATATCTCTTTCTCCTATGTGCTTTCATCCCTAACCCTAACCCTAACCCTTCCGAAAGTCGGAGAAGCTCAAGGATGGTACCGATCGATGCGCGCTACCCCATTTAGTGGGGGTAGAGCCTACTTGCAAGTCTCTCCGACCTTCACAGAAAAAGTTATTCAAGAATATCTCCTCAGATTTGGGGGAATTTCGTCGGTCGACCTCTTCCGAAGGTCGTACAAGCTCGGGGATGGTACCAATCGATCCGCAGGACCCAAATTAGTCCAGATGCAACCACTTTCCAAGTCTCTCCGACCTTCACAAAAAAAGTTATTCAAGAATATCTCTTTCTCCTATGTGCTTTCATCCCTAACCCTAACCCTAATCCTTCCGAAAGTCGGAGAAGCTCAAGGATGGTACCGATCGATGCGCGCTACCCCATTTAGTGGGGGTAGAGCCTACTTGCAAGTCTCTCCGACCTTCACAAAAAAAGTTATTCAAGAATATCTCCTCAGATTTGGGGGAATTTCGTCGGTCGACCTCTTCCGAAGGTCGTACAAGCTCGGGGATGGTACCAATCGATCCGCAGGACCCAAATTAGTCCAGATGCAACCACTTTCCAAGTCTCTCCGACCTTCACAAAAAAAGTTATTCAAGAATATCTCTTTCTCCTATGTGCTTTCATCCCTAACCCTAACCCTAACCCTTCCGAAAGTCGGAGAAGCTCAAGGATGGTACCGATCGATGCGCGCTACCCCATTTAGTGGGGGTAGAGCCTACTTGCAAGTCTCTCCGACCTTCACAAAAAAAGTTATTCAAGAATATCTCTTTCTCCTATGTGCTTTCATCCCTAACCCTAACCCTAACCCTTCCGAAGGTCGGAGAAGCTCAAGGATGGTAACGATCGATGCGCGCTACCCCATTTAGTGGGGGTAGAGCCTACTTGCAAGTCTCTCCGACCTTCACAAAAAAAGTTATTCAAGAATATCTCTTTCTCCTATGTGCTTTCATCCCTAACCCTAACCCTAACCCTTCCGAAAGTCGGAGAAGCTCAAAGATGGTACCGATCGATGCGCGCTACCCCATTTAGTGGGGGTAGAGCCTACTTGCAAGTCTCTCCGACCTTCACAAAAAAAGTTATTCAAGAATATCTCCTCAGATTTGGGGGAATTTCGTCGGTCGACCTCTTCCGAAGGTCGTACAAGCTCGGGGATGGTACCAATCGATCCGCAGGACCCAAATTAGTCCAGATGCAACCACTTTCCAAGTCTCTCCGACCTTCACAAAAAAAGTTATTCAAGAATATCTCTTTCTCCTATGTGCTTTCATCCCTAACCCTAACCCTAACCCTTCCGAAAGTCGGAGAAGCTTAAGGATGGTACCGATCGATGTGCGCTACCCCATTTAGTGGGGGTAGAGCCTACTTGCAAGTCTCTCCGACCTTCACAAAAAACGTTATTCAAGAATATCTCTTTCTCCTATGTGCTTTCATCCCTAACCCTAACCCTAACCCTTCCGAAAGTCGGAGAAGCTCAAGGATGGTACCGATCGATGCGCGCTACCCCATTTAGTGGGGGTAGAGCCTACTTGCAAGTCTCTCCGACCTTCACAAAAAAAGTTATTCAAGAATATCTCCTCAGATTTGGGGGAATTTCGTCGGTCGACCTCTTCCGAAGGTCGTACAAGCTCGGGGATGGTACCAATCGATCCGCAGGACCCAAATTAGTCCAGATGCAACCACTTTCCAAGTCTCTCCGACCTTCACAAAAAAAGTTATTCAAGAATATCTCTTTCTCCTATGTGCTTTCATCCCTAACCCTAACCCTAACCCTTCCGAAAGTCGGAGAAGCTCAAGGATGGTACCGATCGATGCGCGCTACCCCATTTAGTGGGGGTAGAGCCTACTTGCAAGTCTCTCCGACCTTCACAAAAAAAGTTATTCAAGAATATCTCTTTCTCCTATGTGCTTTCATCCCTAACCCTAACCCTTCCGAAAGTCGGAGAAGCTCAAGGATGGTACCGATCGATGCGCGCTACCCCATTTAGTGGGGGTAGAGCCTACTTGCAAGTCTCTCGGACCTTCACAAAAAAAGTTATTCAAGAATATCTCTTTCTCCTATGTGCTTTCATCCCTAACCCTAACCCTAACCCTTCCGAAAGTCGGAGAAGCTCAAGGATGGTACCGATCGATGCGCGCTACCCCATTTAGTGGGGGTAGAGCCTACTTGCAAGTCTCTCCGACCTTCAAAAAAAAAGTTATTCAAGAATATCTCCTCAGATTTGGGGGAATTTCGTCGGTCGACCTCTTCCGAAGGTCGTACAAGCTCGGGGATGGTACCAATCGATCCGCAGGACGCAAATTAGTCCAGATGCAACCACTTTCCAAGTCTCTCCGACCTTCACAAAAAAAGTTATTCAAGAATATCTCTTTCTCCTATGTGCTTTCATCCCTAACCCTAACCCTAACCCTTCCGAAAGTCGGAGAAGCTCAAGGATGGTACCGATCGATGCGCGCAACCCCATTTAGTGGGGGTAGAGCCTACTTGCAAGTCTCTCCGACCTTCACAAAAAAAGTTATTCAAGAATATCTCTTTCTCCTATGTGCTTTCATCCCTAACCCTAACCCTAACCCTTCCGAAAGTCGGAGAAGCTCAAGGATGGTACCGATCGATGCGCGCTACCCAATTTAGTGGGGGTAGAGCCTACTTGCAAGTCTCTCCGACCTTCACAAAAAAAGTTATTCAAGAATATCTCTTTCTCCTATGTGCTTTCATCCCTAACCCTAACCCTAACCCTTCCGAAAGTCGGAGAAGCTCAAGGATGGTACCGATCGATGCGCGCTACCCCATTTAGTGGGGGTAGAGCCTACTTGCAAGTCTCTCCGACCTTCACAAAAAAAGTTATTCAAGAATATCTCTTTCTCCTATGTGCTTTCATCCCTAACCCTAACCCTAACCCTTCCGAAAGTCGGAGAAGCTCAAAGATGGTACCGATCGATGGGCGCTACCCCATTTAGTGGGGGTAGAGCCTACTTGCAAGTCTCTCCGACCTTCACAAAAAAAGTTATTCAAGAATATCTCCTCAGATTTGGGGGAATTTCGTCGGTCGACCTCTTTCGAAGGTCGTACAAGCTCGGGGATGGTACCAATCGATCCGCAGGACCCAAATTAGTCCAGATGCAACCACTTTCCAAGTCTCTCCGACCTTCACAAAAAAAGTTATTCAAGAATATCTCTTTCTCCTATGTGCTTTCATCCCTAACCCTAACCCTAACCCTTCCGAAAGTCGGAGAAGCTCAAGGATGGTACCGATCGATGCGCGCTACCCCATTTAGTGGGGGTAGAGCCTACTTGCAAGTCTCTCCGACCTTCACAAAAAACGTTATTCAAGAATATCTCTTTCTCCTATGTGCTTTCATCCCTAACCCTAACCCTAACCCTTCCGAAAGTCGGAGAAGCTCAAAGATGGTACCGATCGATGCGCGATACCCCATTTAGTGGGGGTAGAGCCTACTTGCAAGTCTCTCCGACCTTCACAAAAAAAGTTATTCAAGAATATCTCCTCAGATTTGGGGGAATTTCGTCGGTCGACCTCTTCCGAAGGTCGTACAAGCTCGGGGATGGTACCAATCGATCCGCAGGACCCAAATTAGTCCAGATGCAACCACTTTCCAAGTCTCTCCGACCTTCACAAAAAAAGTTATTCAAGAATATCTCTTTCTCCTATGTGCTTTCATCCCTAACCCTAACCCTAACCCTTCCGAAAGTCGGAGAAGCTCAAGGATGGTACCGATCGATGCGCGCTACCCCATTTAGTGGGGGTAGAGCCTACTTGCAAGTCTCTCCGACCTTCACAAAAAAAGTTATTCAAGAATATCTCTTTCTCCTATGTGCTTTCATCCCTAACCCTAACCCTAACCCTTCCGAAAGTCGGAGAAGCTCACGGATGGTACCGATCGATGCGCGCTACCCCATTTAGTGGGGGTAGAGCCTACTTGCAAGTCTCTCCGACCTTCACAAAAAAAGTTATTCAAGAATATCTCTTTCTCCTATGTGCTTTCATCCCTAACCCTAACCCTAACCCTTCCGAAAGTCGGAGAAGCTCAAGGATGGTACCGATCGATGCGCGCTACCCCATTTAGTGGGGGTAGAGCCTACTTGCAAGTCTCTCCGACCTTCACAAAAAAAGTTATTCAAGAATATCTCCTCAGATTTGGGGGAATTTCGTCGGTCGACCTCTTCCGAAGGTCGTACAAGCTCGGGGATGGTACCAATCGATCCGCAGGACCCAAATTAGTCCAGATGCAACCACTTTCCAAGTCTCTCCGACCTTCACAAAAAAAGTTATTCAAGAATATCTCTTTCTCCTATGTGCTTTCATCCCTAACCCTAACCCTAACCCTTCCGAAAGTCGGAGAAGCTCAAGGATGGTACCGATCGATGCGCGCTACCCCATTTAGTGGGGGTAGAGCCTACTTGCAAGTCTCTCCGACCTTCACAAAAAAAGTTATTCAAGAATATCTCTTTCTCCTATGTGCTTTCATCCCTAACCCTAACCCTAACCCTTCCGAAAGTCGGAGAAGCTCAAGGATGGTACCGATCGATGCGCGCTACCCCATTTAGTGGGGGTAGAGCCTACTTGTAAGTCTCTCCGACCTTCACAAAAAAAGTTATTCAAGAATATCTCTTTCTCCTATGTGCTTTCATCCCTAACCCTAACCCTAACCCTTCCGAAAGTCGGAGAAGCTCAAGGATGGTACCGATCGATGTGCGCTACCCCATTTAGTGGGGGTAGAGCCTACTTGCAAGTCTCTCCGACCTTCACAAAAAAAGTTATTCAAGAATATCTCCTCAGATTTGGGGGAATTTCGTCGGTCGACCTCTTCCGAAGGTCGTACAAGCTCGGGGATGGTACCAATCGATCCGCAGGACCCAAATTAGTCCAGATGCAACCACTTTCCAAGTCTCTCCGACCTTCACAAAAAAAGTTATTCAAGAATATCTCTTTCTCCTATGTGCTTTCATCCCTAACCCTAACCCTAACCCTTCCGAAAGTCGGAGAAGCTCAAGGATGGTACCGATCGATGCGCGCTACCCCATTTAGTGGGGGTAGAGCCTACTTGCAAGTCTCTCCGACCTTCACAAAAAAAGTTATTCAAGAATATCTCCTCAGATTTGGGGGAATTTCGTCGGTCGACCTCTTTCGAAGGTCGTACAAGCTCGGGGATGGTACCAATCGATCCGCAGGACCCAAATTAGTCCAGATGCAACCACTTTCCAAGTCTCTCCGACCTTCACAAAAAAAGTTATTCAAGAATATCTCTTTCTCCTATGTGCTTTCATCCCTAACCCTAACCCTAACCCTTCCGAAAGTCGGAGAAGCTCAAGGATGGTACCGATCGATGCGCGCTACCCCATTTAGTGGGGGTAGAGCCTACTTGCAAGTCTCTCCGACCTTCACAAAAAAAGTTATTCAAGAATATCTCTTTCTCCTATGTGCTTTCATCCCTAACCCTAACCCTAACCCTTCCGAAAGTCGGAGAAGCTCAAGGATGGTACCGATCGATGCGCGCTACCCCATTTAGTGGGGGTAGAGCCTACTTGTAAGTCTCTCCGACCTTCAAAAAAAAAGTTATTCAAGAATATCTCTTTCTCCTATGTGCTTTCATCCCTAACCCTAACCCTAACCCTTCCGAAAGTCGGAGAAGCTCAAGGATGGTACCGATCGATGCGCGCTACCCCATTTAGTGGGGGTAGAGCCTACTTGCAAGTCTCTCCGACCTTCACAAAAAAAGTTATTCAAGAATATCTCCTCAGATTTGGGGGAATTTCGTCGGTCGACCTCTTCCGAAGGTCGTACAAGCTCGGGGATGGTACCAATCGATCCGCAGGACCCAAATTAGTCCAGATGCAACCACTTTCCAAGTCTCTCCGACCTTCACAAAAAAAGTTATTCAAGAATATCTCTTTCTCCTATGTGCTTTCATCCCTAACCCTAACCCTAACCCTTCCGAAAGTCGGAGAAGCTCAAGGATGGTACCGATCGATGCGCGCTACCCCATTTAGTGGGGGTAGAGCCTACTTGCAAGTCTCTCCGACCTTCACAAAAAACGTTATTCAAGAATATCTCTTTCTCCTATGTGCTTTCATCCCTAACCCTAACCCTAACCCTTCCGAAAGTCGGAGAAGCTCAAGGATGGTACCGATCGATGCGCGCTACCCCATTTAGTGGGGGTAGAGCCTACTTGCAAGTCTCTCCGACCTTCACAAAAAAAGTTATTCAAGAATATCTCCTCAGATTTGGGGGAATTTCGTCGGTCGACCTCTTCCGAAGGTCGTACAAGCTCGGGGATGGTACCAATCGATCCGCAGGACCCAAATTAGTCCAGATGCAACCACTTTCCAAGTCTCTCCGACCTTCACAAAAAAAGTTATTCAAGAATATCTCTTTCTCCTATGTGCTTTCATCCCTAACCCTAACCCTAACCCTTCCGAAAGTCGGAGAAGCTCAAGGATGGTACCGATCGATGCGCGCTACCCCATTTAGTGGGGGTAGAGCCTACTTGCAAGTCTCTCCGACCTTCACAAAAAAAGTTATTCAAGAATATCTCTTTCTCCTATGTGCTTTCATCCCTAACCCTAACCCTAACCCTTCCGAAAGTCGGAGAAGCTCAAGGATGGTACCGATCGATGCGCGCTACCCCATTTAGTGGGGGTAGAGCCTACTTGTAAGTCTCTCCGACCTTCACAAAAAAAGTTATTCAAGAATATCTCTTTCTCCTATGTGCTTTCATCCCTAACCCTAACCCTAACCCTTCCGAAAGTCGGAGAAGCTCAAGGATGGTACCGATCGATGCGCGCTACCCCATTTAGTGGGGGTAGAGCCTACTTGCAAGTCTCTCCGACCTTCACAAAAAAAGTTATTCAAGAATATCTCCTCAGATTTGGGGGAATTTCGTCGGTCGACCTCTTCCGAAGGTCGTACAAGCTCGGGGATGGTACCAATCGATCCGCAGGACCCAAATTAGTCCAGATGCAACCACTTTCCAAGTCTCTCCGACCTTCACAAAAAAAGTTATTCAAGAATATCTCTTTCTCCTATGTGCTTTCATCCCTAACCCTAACCCTAACCCTTCCGAAAGTCGGAGAAGCTCAAGGATGGTACCGATCGATGCGCGCTACCCCATTTAGTGGGGGTAGAGCCTACTTGCAAGTCTCTCCGACCTTCACAAAAAAAGTTATTCAAGAATATCTCTTTCTCCTATGTGCTTTCATCCCTAACCCTAACCCTAACCCTTCCGAAAGTCGGAGAAGCTCAAGGATGGTACCGATCGATGCGCGCTACCCCATTTAGTGGGGGTAGAGCCTACTTGCAAGTCTCTCCGACCTTCACAAAAAAAGTTATTCAAGAATATCTCTTTCTCCTATGTGCTTTCATCCCTAACCCTAACCCTAACCCTTCCGAAAGTCGGAGAAGCTCAAGGATGGTACCGATCGATGCGCGCTACCCCATTTAGTGGGGGTAGAGCCTACTTGCAAGTCTCTCCGACCTTCACAAAAAAAGTTATTCAAGAATATCTCCTCAGATTTGGGGGAATTTCGTCCGTCGACCTCTTCCGAAGGTCGTACAAGCTCGGGGATGGTACCAATCGATCCGCAGGACCCAAATTAGTCCAGATGCAACCACTTTCCAAGTCTCTCCGACCTTCACAAAAAAAGTTATTCAAGAATATCTCTTTCTCCTATGTGCTTTCATCCCTAACCCTAACCCTAACCCTTCCGAAAGTCGGAGAAGCTCAAGGATGGTACCGATCGATGCGCGCAACCCTATTTAGTGGGGGTAGAGCCTACTTGCAAGTCTCTCCGACCTTCACAAAAAAAGTTATTCAAGAATATCTCTTTCTCCTATGTGCTTTCATCCCTAACCCTAACCCTAACCCTTCCGAAAGTCGGAGAAGCTCAAGGATGGTACCGATCGATGCGCGCTACCCCATTTAGTGGGGGTAGAGCCTACTTGCAAGTCTCTCCGACCTTCACAAAAAACGTTATTCAAGAATATCTCTTTCTCCTATGTGCTTTCATCCCTAACCCTAACCCTAACCCTTCCGAAAGTCGGAGAAGCTCAAGGATGGTACCGATCGATGCGCGCTACCCCATTTAGTGGGGGTAGAGCCTACTTGCAAGTCTCTCCGACCTTCACAAAAAAAGTTATTCAAGAATATCTCCTCAGATTTGGGGGAATTTCGTCGGTCGACCTCTTCCGAAGGTCGTACAAGCTCGGGGATGGTACCAATCGATCCGCAGGACCCAAATTAGTCCAGATGCAACCACTTTCCAAGTCTCTCCGACCTTCACAAAAAAAGTTATTCAAGAATATCTCTTTCTCCTATGTGCTTTCATCCCTAACCCTAACCCTAACCCTTCCGAAAGTCGGAGAAGCTCAAGGATGGTACCGATCGATGCGCGCTACCCCATTTAGTGGGGGTAGAGCCTACTTGCAAGTCTCTCCGACCTTCACAAAAAAAGTTATTCAAGAATATCTCTTTCTCCTATGTGCTTTCATCCCTAACCCTAACCCTAACCCTTCCGAAAGTCGGAGAAGCTCAAGGATGGTACCGATCGATGCGCGCTACCCCATTTAGTGGGGGTAGAGCCTACTTGTAAGTCTCTCCGACCTTCACAAAAAAAGTTATTCAAGAATATCTCTTTCTCCTATGTGCTTTCATCCCTAACCCTAACCCTAACCCTTCCGAAAGTCGGAGAAGCTCAAGGATGGTACCGATCGATGCGCGCTACCCCATTTAGTGGGGGTAGAGCCTACTTGCAAGTCTCTCCGACCTTCACAAAAAAAGTTATTCAAGAATATCTCCTCAGATTTGGGGGAATTTCGTCGGTCGACCTCTTCCGAAGGTCGTACAAGCTCGGGGATGGTACCAATCGATCCGCAGGACCCAAATTAGTCCAGATGCAACCACTTTCCAAGTCTCTCCGACCTTCACAAAAAAAGTTATTCAAGAATATCTCTTTCTCCTATGTGCTTTCATCCCTAACCCTAACCCTAACCCTTCCGAAAGTCGGAGAAGCTCAAGGATGGTACCGATCGATGCGCGCTACCCCATTTAGTGGGGGTAGAGCCTACTTGCAAGTCTCTCCGACCTTCACAAAAAAAGTTATTCAAGAATATCTCTTTCTCCTATGTGCTTTCATCCCTAACCCTAACCCTAACCCTTCCGAAAGTCGGAGAAGCTCAAGGATGGTACCGATCGATGCGCGCTACCCCATTTAGTGGGGGTAGAGCCTACTTGCAAGTCTCTCCGACCTTCACAAAAAAAGTTATTCAAGAATATCTCCTCAGATTTGGGGGAATTTCGTCGGTCGACCTCTTCCGAAGGTCGTACAAGCTCGGGGATGGTACCAATCGATCCGCAGGACCCAAATTAGTCCAGATGCAACCACTTTCCAAGTCTCTCCGACCTTCACAAAAAAAGTTATTCAAGAATATCTCTTTCTCCTATGTGCTTTCATCCCTAACCCTAACCCTAACCCTTCCGAAAGTCGGAGAAGCTCAAGGATGGTACCGATCGATGCGCGCTACCCCATTTAGTGGGGGTAGAGCCTACTTGCAAGTCTCTCCGACCTTCACAAAAAAAGTTATTCAAGAATATCTCTTTCTCCTATGTGCTTTCATCCCTAACCCTAACCCTTCCGAAAGTCGGAGAAGCTCAAGGATGGTACCGATCGATGCGCGCTACCCCATTTAGTGGGGGTAGAGCCTACTTGCAAGTCTCTCGGACCTTCACAAAAAAAGTTATTCAAGAATATCTCTTTCTCCTATGTGCTTTCATCCCTAACCCTAACCCTAACCCTTCCGAAAGTCGGAGAAGCTCAAGGATGGTACCGATCGATGCGCGCTACCCCATTTAGTGGGGGTAGAGCCTACTTGCAAGTCTCTCCGACCTTCAAAAAAAAAGTTATTCAAGAATATCTCCTCAGATTTGGGGGAATTTCGTCGGTCGACCTCTTCCGAAGGTCGTACAAGCTCGGGGATGGTACCAATCGATCCGCAGGACGCAAATTAGTCCAGATGCAACCACTTTCCAAGTCTCTCCGACCTTCACAAAAAAAGTTATTCAAGAATATCTCTTTCTCCTATGTGCTTTCATCCCTAACCCTAACCCTAACCCTTCCGAAAGTCGGAGAAGCTCAAGGATGGTACCGATCGATGCGCGCAACCCCATTTAGTGGGGGTAGAGCCTACTTGCAAGTCTCTCCGACCTTCACAAAAAAAGTTATTCAAGAATATCTCTTTCTCCTATGTGCTTTCATCCCTAACCCTAACCCTAACCCTTCCGAAAGTCGGAGAAGCTCAAGGATGGTACCGATCGATGCGCGCTACCCAATTTAGTGGGGGTAGAGCCTACTTGCAAGTCTCTCCGACCTTCACAAAAAAAGTTATTCAAGAATATCTCTTTCTCCTATGTGCTTTCATCCCTAACCCTAACCCTAACCCTTCCGAAAGTCGGAGAAGCTCAAGGATGGTACCGATCGATGCGCGCTACCCCATTTAGTGGGGGTAGAGCCTACTTGCAAGTCTCTCCGACCTTCACAAAAAAAGTTATTCAAGAATATCTCTTTCTCCTATGTGCTTTCATCCCTAACCCTAACCCTAACCCTTCCGAAAGTCGGAGAAGCTCAAAGATGGTACCGATCGATGGGCGCTACCCCATTTAGTGGGGGTAGAGCCTACTTGCAAGTCTCTCCGACCTTCACAAAAAAAGTTATTCAAGAATATCTCCTCAGATTTGGGGGAATTTCGTCGGTCGACCTCTTTCGAAGGTCGTACAAGCTCGGGGATGGTACCAATCGATCCGCAGGACCCAAATTAGTCCAGATGCAACCACTTTCCAAGTCTCTCCGACCTTCACAAAAAAAGTTATTCAAGAATATCTCTTTCTCCTATGTGCTTTCATCCCTAACCCTAACCCTAACCCTTCCGAAAGTCGGAGAAGCTCAAGGATGGTACCGATCGATGCGCGCTACCCCATTTAGTGGGGGTAGAGCCTACTTGCAAGTCTCTCCGACCTTCACAAAAAACGTTATTCAAGAATATCTCTTTCTCCTATGTGCTTTCATCCCTAACCCTAACCCTAACCCTTCCGAAAGTCGGAGAAGCTCAAAGATGGTACCGATCGATGCGCGATACCCCATTTAGTGGGGGTAGAGCCTACTTGCAAGTCTCTCCGACCTTCACAAAAAAAGTTATTCAAGAATATCTCCTCAGATTTGGGGGAATTTCGTCGGTCGACCTCTTCCGAAGGTCGTACAAGCTCGGGGATGGTACCAATCGATCCGCAGGACCCAAATTAGTCCAGATGCAACCACTTTCCAAGTCTCTCCGACCTTCACAAAAAAAGTTATTCAAGAATATCTCTTTCTCCTATGTGCTTTCATCCCTAACCCTAACCCTAACCCTTCCGAAAGTCGGAGAAGCTCAAGGATGGTACCGATCGATGCGCGCTACCCCATTTAGTGGGGGTAGAGCCTACTTGCAAGTCTCTCCGACCTTCACAAAAAAAGTTATTCAAGAATATCTCTTTCTCCTATGTGCTTTCATCCCTAACCCTAACCCTAACCCTTCCGAAAGTCGGAGAAGCTCACGGATGGTACCGATCGATGCGCGCTACCCCATTTAGTGGGGGTAGAGCCTACTTGCAAGTCTCTCCGACCTTCACAAAAAAAGTTATTCAAGAATATCTCTTTCTCCTATGTGCTTTCATCCCTAACCCTAACCCTAACCCTTCCGAAAGTCGGAGAAGCTCAAGGATGGTACCGATCGATGCGCGCTACCCCATTTAGTGGGGGTAGAGCCTACTTGCAAGTCTCTCCGACCTTCACAAAAAAAGTTATTCAAGAATATCTCCTCAGATTTGGGGGAATTTCGTCGGTCGACCTCTTCCGAAGGTCGTACAAGCTCGGGGATGGTACCAATCGATCCGCAGGACCCAAATTAGTCCAGATGCAACCACTTTCCAAGTCTCTCCGACCTTCACAAAAAAAGTTATTCAAGAATATCTCTTTCTCCTATGTGCTTTCATCCCTAACCCTAACCCTAACCCTTCCGAAAGTCGGAGAAGCTCAAGGATGGTACCGATCGATGCGCGCTACCCCATTTAGTGGGGGTAGAGCCTACTTGCAAGTCTCTCCGACCTTCACAAAAAAAGTTATTCAAGAATATCTCTTTCTCCTATGTGCTTTCATCCCTAACCCTAACCCTAACCCTTCCGAAAGTCGGAGAAGCTCAAGGATGGTACCGATCGATGCGCGCTACCCCATTTAGTGGGGGTAGAGCCTACTTGTAAGTCTCTCCGACCTTCACAAAAAAAGTTATTCAAGAATATCTCTTTCTCCTATGTGCTTTCATCCCTAACCCTAACCCTAACCCTTCCGAAAGTCGGAGAAGCTCAAGGATGGTACCGATCGATGTGCGCTACCCCATTTAGTGGGGGTAGAGCCTACTTGCAAGTCTCTCCGACCTTCACAAAAAAAGTTATTCAAGAATATCTCCTCAGATTTGGGGGAATTTCGTCGGTCGACCTCTTCCGAAGGTCGTACAAGCTCGGGGATGGTACCAATCGATCCGCAGGACCCAAATTAGTCCAGATGCAACCACTTTCCAAGTCTCTCCGACCTTCACAAAAAAAGTTATTCAAGAATATCTCTTTCTCCTATGTGCTTTCATCCCTAACCCTAACCCTAACCCTTCCGAAAGTCGGAGAAGCTCAAGGATGGTACCGATCGATGCGCGCTACCCCATTTAGTGGGGGTAGAGCCTACTTGCAAGTCTCTCCGACCTTCACAAAAAAAGTTATTCAAGAATATCTCCTCAGATTTGGGGGAATTTCGTCGGTCGACCTCTTTCGAAGGTCGTACAAGCTCGGGGATGGTACCAATCGATCCGCAGGACCCAAATTAGTCCAGATGCAACCACTTTCCAAGTCTCTCCGACCTTCACAAAAAAAGTTATTCAAGAATATCTCTTTCTCCTATGTGCTTTCATCCCTAACCCTAACCCTAACCCTTCCGAAAGTCGGAGAAGCTCAAGGATGGTACCGATCGATGCGCGCTACCCCATTTAGTGGGGATAGAGCCTACTTGCAAGTCTCTCCGACCTTCACAAAAAAAGTTATTCAAGAATATCTCTTTCTCCTATGTGCTTTCATCCCTAACCCTAACCCTAACCCTTCCGAAAGTCGGAGAAGCTCAAGGATGGTACCGATCGATGCGCGCTACCCCATTTAGTGGGGGTAGAGCCTACTTGTAAGTCTCTCCGACCTTCAAAAAAAAAGTTATTCAAGAATATCTCTTTCTCCTATGTGCTTTCATCCCTAACCCTAACCCTAACCCTTCCGAAAGTCGGAGAAGCTCAAGGATGGTACCGATCGATGCGCGCTACCCCATTTAGTGGGGGTAGAGCCTACTTGCAAGTCTCTCCGACCTTCACAAAAAAAGTTATTCAAGAATATCTCCTCAGATTTGGGGGAATTTCGTCGGTCGACCTCTTCCGAAGGTCGTACAAGCTCGGGGATGGTACCAATCGATCCGCAGGACCCAAATTAGTCCAGATGCAACCACTTTCCAAGTCTCTCCGACCTTCACAAAAAAAGTTATTCAAGAATATCTCTTTCTCCTATGTGCTTTCATCCCTAACCCTAACCCTAACCCTTCCGAAAGTCGGAGAAGCTCAAGGATGGTACCGATCGATGCGCGCTACCCCATTTAGTGGGGGTAGAGCCTACTTGCAAGTCTCTCCGACCTTCACAAAAAACGTTATTCAAGAATATCTCTTTCTCCTATGTGCTTTCATCCCTAACCCTAACCCTAACCCTTCCGAAAGTCGGAGAAGCTCAAGGATGGTACCGATCGATGCGCGCTACCCCATTTAGTGGGGGTAGAGCCTACTTGCAAGTCTCTCCGACCTTCACAAAAAAAGTTATTCAAGAATATCTCCTCAGATTTGGGGGAATTTCGTCGGTCGACCTCTTCCGAAGGTCGTACAAGCTCGGGGATGGTACCAATCGATCCGCAGGACCCAAATTAGTCCAGATGCAACCACTTTCCAAGTCTCTCCGACCTTCACAAAAAAAGTTATTCAAGAATATCTCTTTCTCCTATGTGCTTTCATCCCTAACCCTAACCCTAACCCTTCCGAAAGTCGGAGAAGCTCAAGGATGGTACCGATCGATGCGCGCTACCCCATTTAGTGGGGGTAGAGCCTACTTGCAAGTCTCTCCGACCTTCACAAAAAAAGTTATTCAAGAATATCTCTTTCTCCTATGTGCTTTCATCCCTAACCCTAACCCTAACCCTTCCGAAAGTCGGAGAAGCTCAAGGATGGTACCGATCGATGCGCGCTACCCCATTTAGTGGGGGTAGAGCCTACTTGTAAGTCTCTCCGACCTTCACAAAAAAAGTTATTCAAGAATATCTCTTTCTCCTATGTGCTTTCATCCCTAACCCTAACCCTAACCCTTCCGAAAGTCGGAGAAGCTCAAGGATGGTACCGATCGATGCGCGCTACCCCATTTAGTGGGGGTAGAGCCTACTTGCAAGTCTCTCCGACCTTCACAAAAAAAGTTATTCAAGAATATCTCCTCAGATTTGGGGGAATTTCGTCGGTCGACCTCTTCCGAAGGTCGTACAAGCTCGGGGATGGTACCAATCGATCCGCAGGACCCAAATTAGTCCAGATGCAACCACTTTCCAAGTCTCTCCGACCTTCACAAAAAAAGTTATTCAAGAATATCTCTTTCTCCTATGTGCTTTCATCCCTAACCCTAACCCTAACCCTTCCGAAAGTCGGAGAAGCTCAAGGATGGTACCGATCGATGCGCGCTACCCCATTTAGTGGGGGTAGAGCCTACTTGCAAGTCTCTCCGACCTTCACAAAAAAAGTTATTCAAGAATATCTCTTTCTCCTATGTGCTTTCATCCCTAACCCTAACCCTAACCCTTCCGAAAGTCGGAGAAGCTCAAGGATGGTACCGATCGATGCGCGCTACCCCATTTAGTGGGGGTAGAGCCTACTTGCAAGTCTCTCCGACCTTCACAAAAAAAGTTATTCAAGAATATCTCTTTCTCCTATGTGCTTTCATCCCTAACCCTAACCCTAACCCTTCCGAAAGTCGGAGAAGCTCAAGGATGGTACCGATCGATGCGCGCTACCCCATTTAGTGGGGGTAGAGCCTACTTGCAAGTCTCTCCGACCTTCACAAAAAAAGTTATTCAAGAATATCTCCTCAGATTTGGGGGAATTTCGTCCGTCGACCTCTTCCGAAGGTCGTACAAGCTCGGGGATGGTACCAATCGATCCGCAGGACCCAAATTAGTCCAGATGCAACCACTTTCCAAGTCTCTCCGACCTTCACAAAAAAAGTTATTCAAGAATATCTCTTTCTCCTATGTGCTTTCATCCCTAACCCTAACCCTAACCCTTCCGAAAGTCGGAGAAGCTCAAGGATGGTACCGATCGATGCGCGCAACCCTATTTAGTGGGGGTAGAGCCTACTTGCAAGTCTCTCCGACCTTCACAAAAAAAGTTATTCAAGAATATCTCTTTCTCCTATGTGCTTTCATCCCTAACCCTAACCCTAACCCTTCCGAAAGTCGGAGAAGCTCAAGGATGGTACCGATCGATGCGCGCTACCCCATTTAGTGGGGGTAGAGCCTACTTGCAAGTCTCTCCGACCTTCACAAAAAACGTTATTCAAGAATATCTCTTTCTCCTATGTGCTTTCATCCCTAACCCTAACCCTAACCCTTCCGAAAGTCGGAGAAGCTCAAGGATGGTACCGATCGATGCGCGCTACCCCATTTAGTGGGGGTAGAGCCTACTTGCAAGTCTCTCCGACCTTCACAAAAAAAGTTATTCAAGAATATCTCCTCAGATTTGGGGGAATTTCGTCGGTCGACCTCTTCCGAAGGTCGTACAAGCTCGGGGATGGTACCAATCGATCCGCAGGACCCAAATTAGTCCAGATGCAACCACTTTCCAAGTCTCTCCGACCTTCACAAAAAAAGTTATTCAAGAATATCTCTTTCTCCTATGTGCTTTCATCCCTAACCCTAACCCTAACCCTTCCGAAAGTCGGAGAAGCTCAAGGATGGTACCGATCGATGCGCGCTACCCCATTTAGTGGGGGTAGAGCCTACTTGCAAGTCTCTCCGACCTTCACAAAAAAAGTTATTCAAGAATATCTCTTTCTCCTATGTGCTTTCATCCCTAACCCTAACCCTAACCCTTCCGAAAGTCGGAGAAGCTCAAGGATGGTACCGATCGATGCGCGCTACCCCATTTAGTGGGGGTAGAGCCTACTTGTAAGTCTCTCCGACCTTCACAAAAAAAGTTATTCAAGAATATCTCTTTCTCCTATGTGCTTTCATCCCTAACCCTAACCCTAACCCTTCCGAAAGTCGGAGAAGCTCAAGGATGGTACCGATCGATGCGCGCTACCCCATTTAGTGGGGGTAGAGCCTACTTGCAAGTCTCTCCGACCTTCACAAAAAAAGTTATTCAAGAATATCTCCTCAGATTTGGGGGAATTTCGTCGGTCGACCTCTTCCGAAGGTCGTACAAGCTCGGGGATGGTACCAATCGATCCGCAGGACCCAAATTAGTCCAGATGCAACCACTTTCCAAGTCTCTCCGACCTTCACAAAAAAAGTTATTCAAGAATATCTCTTTCTCCTATGTGCTTTCATCCCTAACCCTAACCCTAACCCTTCCGAAAGTCGGAGAAGCTCAAGGATGGTACCGATCGATGCGCGCTACCCCATTTAGTGGGGGTAGAGCCTACTTGCAAGTCTCTCCGACCTTCACAAAAAAAGTTATTCAAGAATATCTCTTTCTCCTATGTGCTTTCATCCCTAACCCTAACCCTAACCCTTCCGAAAGTCGGAGAAGCTCAAGGATGGTACCGATCGATGCGCGCTACCCCATTTAGTGGGGGTAGAGCCTACTTGCAAGTCTCTCCGACCTTCACAAAAAAAGTTATTCAAGAATATCTCTTTCTCCTATGTGCTTTCATCCCTAACCCTAACCCTAACCCTTCCGAAAGTCGGAGAAGCTCAAGGATGGTACCGATCGATGCGCGCTACCCCATTTAGTGGGGGTAGAGCCTACTTGCAAGTCTCTCCGACCTTCACAAAAAAAGTTATTCAAGAATATCTCCTCAGATTTGGGGGAATTTCGTCGGTCGACCTCTTCCGAAGGTCGTACAAGCTCGGGGATGGTACCAATCGATCCGCAGGACCCAAATTAGTCCAGATGCAACCACTTTCCAAGTCTCTCCGACCTTCACAAAAAAAGTTATTCAAGAATATCTCTTTCTCCTATGTGCTTTCATCCCTAACCCTAACCCTAACCCTTCCGAAAGTCGGAGAAGCTCAAGGATGGTACCGATCGATGCGCGCAACCCTATTTAGTGGGGGTAGAGCCTACTTGCAAGTCTCTCCGACCTTCACAAAAAAAGTTATTCAAGAATATCTCTTTCTCCTATGTGCTTTCATCCCTAACCCTAACCCTAACCCTTCCGAAAGTCGGAGAAGCTCAAGGATGGTACCGATCGATGCGCGCTACCCCATTTAGTGGGGGTAGAGCCTACTTGCAAGTCTCTCCGACCTTCACAAAAAAAGTTATTCAAGAATATCTCTTTCTCCTATGTGCTTTCATCCCTAACCCTAACCCTAACCCTTCCGAAAGTCGGAGAAGCTCAAGGATGGTACCGATCGATGCGCGCTACCCCATTTAGTGGGGGTAGAGCCTACTTGCAAGTCTCTCCGACCTTCACAAAAAAAGTTATTCAAGAATATCTCCTCAGATTTGGGGGAATTTCGTCGGTCGACCTCTTCCGAAGGTCGTACAAGCTCGGGGATGGTACCAATCGATCCGCAGGACCCAAATTAGTCCAGATGCAACCACTTTCCAAGTCTCTCCGACCTTCACAAAAAAAGTTATTCAAGAATATCTCTTTCTCCTATGTGCTTTCATCCCTAACCCTAACCCTAACCCTTCCGAAAGTCGGAGAAGCTCAAGGATGGTACCGATCGATGCGCGCAACCCCATTTAGTGGGGGTAGAGCCTACTTGCAAGTCTCTCCGACCTTCACAAAAAAAGTTATTCAAGAATATCTCTTTCTCCTATGTGCTTTCATCCCTAACCCTAACCCTAACCCTTCCGAAAGTCGGAGAAGCTCAAGGATGGTACCGATCGATGTGCGCTACCCCATTTAGTGGGGGTAGAGCCTACTTGCAAGTCTCTCCGACCTTCACAAAAAAAGTTATTCAAGAATATCTCTTTCTCCTATGTGCTTTCATCCCTAACCCTAACCCTAACCCTTCCGAAAGTCGGAGAAGCTCAAGGATGGTACCGATCGATGCGCGCAACCCCATTTAGTGGGGGTAGAGCCTACTTGCAAGTCTCTCCGACCTTCACAAAAAAAGTTATTCAAGAATATCTCTTTCTCCTATGTGCTTTCATCCCTAACCCTAACCCTAACCCTTCCGAAAGTCGGAGAAGCTCAAGGATGGTAACGATCGATGCGCGCTACCCCATTTAGTGGGGGTAGAGCCTACTTGCAAGTCTCTCCGACCTTCACAAAAAAAGTTATTCAAGAATATCTCTTTCTCCTATGTGCTTTCATCCCTAACCCTAACCCTAACCCTTCCGAAAGTCGGAGAAGCTCAAAGATGGTACCGATCGATGCGCGCTACCCCATTTAGTGGGGGTAGAGCCTACTTGCAAGTCTCTCCGACCTTCACAAAAAAAGTTATTCAAGAATATCTCTTTCTCCTATGTGCTTTCATCCCTAACCCTAACCCTAACCCTTCCGAAAGTCGGAGAAGCTCAAGGATGGTAACGATCGATGCGCGCTACCCCATTTAGTGGGGGTAGAGCCTACTTGCAAGTCTCTCCGACCTTCACAAAAAAAGTTATTCAAGAATATCTCTTTCTCCTATGTGCTTTCATCCCTAACCCTAACCCTAACCCTTCCGAAAGTCGGAGAAGCTCAAAGATGGTACCGATCGATGCGCGCTACCCCATTTAGTGGGGGTAAAGCCTACTTGCAAGTCTCTCCGACCTTCACAAAAAAAGTTATTCAAGAATATCTCCTCAGATTTGGGGGAATTTCGTCGGTCGACCTCTTCCGAAGGTCGTACAAGCTCGGGGATGGTACCAATCGATCCGCAGGACCCAAATTAGTCCAGATGCAACCACTTTCCAAGTCTCTCCGACCTTCACAAAAAAAGTTATTCAAGAATATCTCTTTCTCCTATGTGCTTTCATCCCTAACCCTAACCCTAACCCTTCCGAAAGTCGGAGAAGCTCAAGGATGGTAACGATCGATGCGCGCTACCCCATTTAGTGGGGGTAGAGCCTACTTGCAAGTCTCTCCGACCTTCACAAAAAAAGTTATTCAAGAATATCTCTTTCTCCTATGTGCTTTCATCCCTAACCCTAACCCTAACCCTTCCGAAAGTCGGAGAAGCTCAAGGATGGTACCGATCGATGCGCGCTACCCCATTTAGTGGGGGTAGAGCCTACTTGCAAGTCTCTCCGACCTTCACAAAAAAAGTTATTCAAGAATATCTCCTCAGATTTGGGGGAATTTCGTCGGTCGACCTCTTCCGAAGGTCGTACAAGCTCGGGGATGGTACCAATCGATCCGCAGGACCCAAATTAGTCCAGATGCAACCACTTTCCAAGTCTCTCCGACCTTCACAAAAAAAGTTATTCAAGAATATCTCTTTCTCCTATGTGCTTTCATCCCTAACCCTAACCCTAACCCTTCCGAAAGTCGGAGAAGCTCAAGGATGGTACCGATCGATGCGCGCTACCCCATTTAGTGGGGGTAGAGCCTACTTGCAAGTCTCTCCGACCTTCACAAAAAACGTTATTCAAGAATATCTCTTTCTCCTATGTGCTTTCATCCCTAACCCTAACCCTAACCCTTCCGAAAGTCGGAGAAGCTCAAGGATGGTACCGATCGATGCGCGCTACCCCATTTAGTGGGGGTAGAGCCTACTTGCAAGTCTCTCCGACCTTCACAAAAAAAGTTATTCAAGAATATCTCCTCAGATTTGGGGGAATTTCGTCGGTCGACCTCTTCCGAAGGTCGTACAAGCTCGGGGATGGTACCAATCGATCTGCAGGACCCAAATTAGTCCAGATGCAACCACTTTCCAAGTCTCTCCGACCTTCACAAAAAAAGTTATTCAAGAATATCTCTTTCTCCTATGTGCTTTCATCCCTAACCCTAACCCTAACCCTTCCGAAAGTCGGAGAAGCTCAAGGATGGTACCGATCGATGCGCGCTACCCCATTTAGTGGGGGTAGAGCCTACTTGCAAGTCTCTCCGACCTTCACAAAAAAAGTTATTCAAGAATATCTCTTTCTCCTATGTGCTTTCATCCCTAACCCTAACCCTAACCCTTCCGAAAGTCGGAGAAGCTCACGGATGGTACCGATCGATGCGCGCTACCCCATTTAGTGGGGGTAGAGCCTACTTGCAAGTCTCTCCGACCTTCATAAAAAAAGTTATTCAAGAATATCTCTTTCTCCTATGTGCTTTCATCCCTAACCCTAACCCTAACCCTTCCGAAAGTCGGAGAAGCTCAAGGATGGTACCGATCGATGCGCGCTACCCCATTTAGTGGGGGTAGAGCCTACTTGCAAGTCTCTCCGACCTTCACAAAAAAAGTTATTCAAGAATATCTCCTCAGATTTGGGGGAATTTCGTCGGTCGACCTCTTTCGAAGGTCGTACAAGCTCGGGGATGGTACCAATCGATCCGCAGGACCCAAATTAGTCCAGATGCAACCACTTTCCAAGTCTCTCCGACCTTCACAAAAAAAGTTATTCAAGAATATCTCTTTCTCCTATGTGCTTTCATCCCTAACCCTAACCCTAACCCTTCCGAAAGTCGGAGAAGCTCAAGGATGGTACCGATCGATGCGCGCTACCCCATTTAGTGGGGGTAGAGCCTACTTGCAAGTCTCTCCGACCTTCACAAAAAAAGTTATTCAAGAATATCTCTTTCTCCTATGTGCTTTCATCCCTAACCCTAACCCTAACCCTTCCGAAAGTCGGAGAAGCTCAAGGATGGTACCGATCGATGCGCGCTACCCCATTTAGTGGGGGTAGAGCCTACTTGTAAGTCTCTCCGACCTTCACAAAAAAAGTTATTCAAGAATATCTCTTTCTCCTATGTGCTTTCATCCCTAACCCTAACCCTAACCCTTCCGAAAGTCGGAGAAGCTCAAGGATGGTACCGATCGATGAGCGCTACCCCATTTAGTGGGGGTAGAGCCTACTTGCAAGTCTCTCCGACCTTCACAAAAAAAGTTATTCAAGAATATCTCCTCAGATTTGGGGGAATTTCGTCGGTCGACCTCTTCCGAAGGTCGTACAAGCTCGGGGATGGTACCAATCGATCCGCAGGACCCAAATTAGTCCAGATGCAACCACTTTCCAAGTCTCTCCGACCTTCACAAAAAAAGTTATTCAAGAATATCTCTTTCTCCTATGTGCTTTCATCCCTAACCCTAACCCTAACCCTTCCGAAAGTCGGAGAAGCTCAAGGATGGTAACGATCGATGCGCGCTACCCCATTTAGTGGGGGTAGAGCCTACTTGCAAGTCTCTCCGACCTTCACAAAAAAAGTTATTCAAGAATATCTCTTTCTCCTATGTGCTTTCATCCCTAACCCTAACCCTAACCCTTCCGAAAGTCGGAGAAGCTCAAGGATGGTACCGATCGATGCGCGTTACCCCATTTAGTGGGGGTAGAGCCTACTTGCAAGTCTCTCCGACCTTCACAAAAAAAGTTATTCAAGAATATCTCTTTCTCCTATGTGCTTTCATCCCTAACCCTAACCCTAACCCTTCCGAAAGTCGGAGAAGCTCAAGGATGGTACCGATCGATGCGCGCTACCCCATTTAGTGGGGGTAAAGCCTACTTGCAAGTCTCTCCGACCTTCACAAAAAAAGTTATTCAAGAATATCTCCTCAGATTTGGGGGAATTTCGTCGGTCGACCTCTTCCGAAGGTCGTACAAGCTCGGGGATGGTACCAATCGATCCGCAGGACCCAAATTAGTCCAGATGCAACCACTTTCCAAGTCTCTCCGACCTTCACAAAAAAAGTTATTCAAGAATATCTCTTTCTCCTATGTGCTTTCATCCCTAACCCTAACCCTAACCCTTCCGAAAGTCGGAGAAGCTCAAGGATGGTACCGATCGATGCGCGCAACCCCATTTAGTGGGTGTAGAGCCTACTTGCAAGTCTCTCCGACCTTCACAAAAAAAGTTATTCAAGAATATCTCTTTCTCCTATGTGCTTTCATCCCTAACCCTAACCCTAACCCTTCCGAAAGTCGGAGAAGCTCAAGGATGGTACCGATCGATGCGCGCTACCCCATTTAGTGGGGGTAGAGCCTACTTGCAAGTCTCTCCGACCTTCACAAAAAAAGTTATTCAAGAATATCTCTTTCTCCTATGTGCTTTCATCCCTAACCCTAACCCTAACCCTTCCGAAAGTCGGAGAAGCTCAAGGATGGTACCGATCGATGCGCGCTACCCCATTTAGTGGGGGTAGAGCCTACTTGCAAGTCTCTCCGACCTTCACAAAAAAAGTTATTCAAGAATATCTCTTTCTCCTATGTGCTTTCATCCCTAACCCTAACCCTAACCCTTCCGAAAGTCGGAGAAGCTCAAGGATGGTAACGATCGATGCGCGCTACCCCATTTAGTGGGGGTAGAGCCTACTTGCAAGTCTCTCCGACCTTCACAAAAAAAGTTATTCAAGAATATCTCTTTCTCCTATGTGCTTTCATCCCTAACCCTAACCCTAACCCTTCCGAAAGTCGGAGAAGCTCAAGGATGGTACCGATCGATGCGCGCTACCCCATTTAGTGGGGGTAGAGCCTACTTGCAAGTCTCTCCGACCTTCACAAAAAAAGTTATTCAAGAATATCTCCTCAGATTTGGGGGAATTTCGTCGGTCGACCTCTTCCGAAGGTCGTACAAGCTCGGGGATGGTACCAATCGATCCGCAGGACCCAAATTAGTCCAGATGCAACCACTTTCCAAGTCTCTCCGACCTTCACAAAAAAAGTTATTCAAGAATATCTCTTTCTCCTATGTGCTTTCATCCCTAACCCTAACCCTAACCCTTCCGAAAGTCGGAGAAGCTCAAGGATGGTACCGATCGATGCGCGCTACCCCATTTAGTGGGGGTAGAGCCTACTTGCAAGTCTCTCCGACCTTCACAAAAAAAGTTATTCAAGAATATCTCTTTCTCCTATGTGCTTTCATCCCTAACCCTAACCCTAACCCTTCCGAAAGTCGGAGAAGCTCAAGGATGGTACCGATCGATGCGCGCAACCCCATTTAGTGGGGGTAGAGCCTACTTGCAAGTCTCTCCGACCTTCACAAAAAAAGTTATTCAAGAATATCTCCTCAGATTTGGGGGAATTTCGTCGGTCGACCTCTTTCGAAGGTCGTACAAGCTCGGGGATGGTACCAATCGATCCGCAGGACCCAAATTAGTCCAGATGCAACCACTTTCCAAGTCTCTCCGACCTTCACAAAAAAAGTTATTCAAGAATATCTCTTTCTCCTATGTGCTTTCATCCCTAACCCTAACCCTAACCCTTCCGAAAGTCGGAGAAGCTCAAGGATGGTACCGATCGATGCGCGCAACCCCATTTAGTGGGGGAAGAGCCTACTTGCAAGTCTCTCCGACCTTCACAAAAAAAGTTATTCAAGAATATCTCCTCAGATTTGGGGGAATTTCGTCGGTCGACCTCTTCCGAAGGTCGTACAAGCTCGGGGATGGTACCAATCGATCCGCAGGACCCAAATTAGTCCAGATGCAACCACTTTCCAAGTCTCTCCGACCTTCACAAAAAAAGTTATTCAAGAATATCTCTTTCTCCTATGTGCTTTCATCCCTAACCCTAACCCTAACCCTTCCGAAAGTCGGAGAAGCTCAAGGATGGTACCGATCGATGCGCGCTACCCCATTTAGTGGGGGTAGAGCCTACTTGCAAGTCTCTCCGACCTTCACAAAAAAAGTTATTCAAGAATATCTCTTTCTCCTATGTGCTTTCATCCCTAACCCTAACCCTAACCCTTCCGAAAGTCGGAGAAGCTCAAGGATGGTACCGATCGATGCGCGCAACCCCATTTAGTGGGGGTAGAGCCTACTTGCAAGTCTCTCCGACCTTCACAAAAAAAGTTATTCAAGAATATCTCCTCAGATTTGGGGGAATTTCGTCGGTCGACCTCTTTCGAAGGTCGTACAAGCTCGGGGATGGTACCAATCGATCCGCAGGACCCAAATTAGTCCAGATGCAACCACTTTCCAAGTCTCTCCGACCTTCACAAAAAAAGTTATTCAAGAATATCTCTTTCTCCTATGTGCTTTCATCCCTAACCCTAACCCTAACCCTTCCGAAAGTCGGAGAAGCTCAAGGATGGTACCGATCGATGCGCGCAACCCCATTTAGTGGGGGAAGAGCCTACTTGCAAGTCTCTCCGACCTTCACAAAAAAAGTTATTCAAGAATATCTCCTCAGATTTGGGGGAATTTCGTCGGTCGACCTCTTCCGAAGGTCGTACAAGCTCGGGGATGGTACCAATCGATCCGCAGGACCCAAATTAGTCCAGATGCAACCACTTTCCAAGTCTCTCCGACCTTCACAAAAAAAGTTATTCAAGAATATCTCTTTCTCCTATGTGCTTTCATCCCTAACCCTAACCCTAACCCTTCCGAAAGTCGGAGAAGCTCAAGGATGGTACCGATCGATGCGCGCTACCCCATTTAGTGGGGGTAGAGCCTACTTGCAAGTCTCTCCGACCTTCACAAAAAAAGTTATTCAAGAATATCTCTTTCTCCTATGTGCTTTCATCCCTAACCCTAACCCTAACCCTTCCGAAAGTCGGAGAAGCTCAAAGATGGTACCGATCGATGCGCGCAACCCCATTTAGTGGGGGTAGAGCCTACTTGCAAGTCTCTCCGACCTTCACAAAAAAAGTTATTCAAGAATATCTCCTCAGATTTGGGGGAATTTCGTCGGTCGACCTCTTTCGAAGGTCGTACAAGCTCGGGGATGGTACCAATCGATCCGCAGGACCCAAATTAGTCCAGATGCAACCACTTTCCAAGTCTCTCCGACCTTCACAAAAAAAGTTATTCAAGAATATCTCTTTCTCCTATGTGCTTTCATCCCTAACCCTAACCCTAACCCTTCCGAAAGTCGGAGAAGCTCAAGGATGGTACCGATCGATGCGCGCTACCCCATTTAGTGGGGGTAGAGCCTACTTGCAAGTCTCTCCGACCTTCACAAAAAACGTTATTCAAGAATATCTCTTTCTCCTATGTGCTTTCATCCCTAACCCTAACCCTAACCCTTCCGAAAGTCGGAGAAGCTCAAGGATGGTACCGATCGATGCGCGCTACCCCATTTAGTGGGAGTAGAGCCTACTTGCAAGTCTCTCCGACCTTCACAAAAAAAGTTATTCAAGAATATCTCCTCAGATTTGGGGGAATTTCGTCGGTCGACCTCTTCCGAAGGTCGTACAAGCTCGGGGATGGTACCAATCGATCCGCAGGACCCAAATTAGTCCAGATGCAACCACTTTCCAAGTCTCTCCGACCTTCACAAAAAAAGTTATTCAAGAATATCTCTTTCTCCTATGTGCTTTCATCCCTAACCCTAACCCTAACCCTTCCGAAAGTCGGAGAAGCTCAAGGATGGTACCGATCGATGCGCGCTACCCCATTTAGTGGGGGTAGAGCCTACTTGCAAGTCTCTCCGACCTTCACAAAAAAAGTTATTCAAGAATATCTCTTTCTCCTATGTGCTTTCATCCCTAACCCTAACCCTAACCCTTCCGAAAGTCGGAGAAGCTCAAGGATGGTACCGATCGATGCGCGCTACCCCATTTAGTGGGGGTAGAGCCTACTTGCAAGTCTCTCCGACCTTCACAAAAAAAGTTATTCAAGAATATCTCTTTCTCCTATGTGCTTTCATCCCTAACCCTAACCCTAACCCTTCCGAAAGTCGGAGAAGCTCAAGGATGTTACCGATCGATGCGCGCTACCCCATTTAGTGGGGGTAGAGCCTACTTGCAAGTCTCTCCGACCTTCACAAAAAAAGTTATTCAAGAATATCTCCTCAGATTTGGGGGAATTTCGTCGGTCGACCTCTTCCGAAGGTCGTACAAGCTCGGGGATGGTACCAATCGATCCGCAGGACCCAAATTAGTCCAGATGCAACCACTTTCCAAGTCTCTCCGACCTTCACAAAAAAAGTTATTCAAGAATATCTCTTTCTCCTATGTGCTTTCATCCCTAACCCTAACCCTAACCCTTCCGAAAGTCGGAGAAGCTCAAGGATGGTACCGATCGATGCGCGCTACCCCATTTAGTGGGGGTAGAGCCTACTTGCAAGTCTCTCCGACCTTCACAAAAAACGTTATTCAAGAATATCTCTTTCTCCTATGTGCTTTCATCCCTAACCCTAACCCTAACCCTTCCGAAAGTCGGAGAAGCTCAAGGATGGTACCGATCGATGCGCGCTACCCCATTTAGTGGGGGTAGAGCCTACTTGCAAGTCTCTCCGACCTTCACAAAAAAAGTTATTCAAGAATATCTCCTCAGATTTGGGGGAATTTCGTCGGTCGACCTCTTCCGAAGGTCGTACAAGCTCGGGGATGGTACCAATCGATCCGCAGGACCCAAATTAGTCCAGATGCAACCACTTTCCAAGTCTCTCCGACCTTCACAAAAAAAGTTATTCAAGAATATCTCTTTCTCCTATGTGCTTTCATCCCTAACCCTAACCCTAACCCTTCCGAAAGTCGGAGAAGCTCAAGGATGGTACCGATCGATGCGCGCTACCCCATTTAGTGGGGGTAGAGCCTACTTGCAAGTCTCTCCGACCTTCACAAAAAACGTTATTCAAGAATATCTCTTTCTCCTATGTGCTTTCATCCCTAACCCTAACCCTAACCCTTCCGAAAGTCGGAGAAGCTCAAGGATGGTACCGATCGATGCGCGCTACCCCATTTAGTGGGGGTAGAGCCTACTTGCAAGTCTCTCCGACCTTCACAAAAAAAGTTATTCAAGAATATCTCCTCAGATTTGGGGGAATTTCGTCGGTCGACCTCTTCCGAAGGTCGTACAAGCTCGGGGATGGTACCAATCGATCTGCAGGACCCAAATTAGTCCAGATGCAACCACTTTCCAAGTCTCTCCGACCTTCACAAAAAAAGTTATTCAAGAATATCTCTTTCTCCTATGTGCTTTCATCCCTAACCCTAACCCTAACCCTTCCGAAAGTCGGAGAAGCTCAAGGATGGTACCGATCGATGCGCGCTACCCCATTTAGTGGGGGTAGAGCCTACTTGCAAGTCTCTCCGACCTTCACAAAAAAAGTTATTCAAGAATATCTCTTTCTCCTATGTGCTTTCATCCCTAACCCTAACCCTAACCCTTCCGAAAGTCGGAGAAGCTCACGGATTGTACCGATCGATGCGCGCTACCCCATTTAGTGGGGGTAGAGCCTACTTGCAAGTCTCTCCGACCTTCATAAAAAAAGTTATTCAAGAATATCTCTTTCTCCTATGTGCTTTCATCCCTAACCCTAACCCTAACCCTTCCGAAAGTCGGAGAAGCTCAAGGATGGTACCGATCGATGCGCGCTACCCCATTTAGTGGGGGTAGAGCCTACTTGCAAGTCTCTCCGACCTTCACAAAAAAAGTTATTCAAGAATATCTCCTCAGATTTGGGGGAATTTCGTCGGTCGACCTCTTTCGAAGGTCGTACAAGCTCGGGGATGGTACCAATCGATCCGCAGGACCCAAATTAGTCCAGATGCAACCACTTTCCAAGTCTCTCCGACCTTCACAAAAAAAGTTATTCAAGAATATCTCTTTCTCCTATGTGCTTTCATCCCTAACCCTAACCCTAACCCTTCCGAAAGTCGGAGAAGCTCAAGGATGGTACCGATCGATGCGCGCTACCCCATTTAGTGGGGGTAGAGCCTACTTGCAAGTCTCTCCGACCTTCACAAAAAAAGTTATTCAAGAATATCTCTTTCTCCTATGTGCTTTCATCCCTAACCCTAACCCTAACCCTTCCGAAAGTCGGAGAAGCTCAAGGATGGTACCGATCGATGCGCGCTACCCCATTTAGTGGGGGTAGAGCCTACTTGTAAGTCTCTCCGACCTTCACAAAAAAAGTTATTCAAGAATATCTCTTTCTCCTATGTGCTTTCATCCCTAACCCTAACCCTAACCCTTCCGAAAGTCGGAGAAGCTCAAGGATGGTACCGATCGATGAGCGCTACCCCATTTAGTGGGGGTAGAGCCTACTTGCAAGTCTCTCCGACCTTCACAAAAAAAGTTATTCAAGAATATCTCCTCAGATTTGGGGGAATTTCGTCGTTCGACCTCTTCCGAAGGTCGTACAAGCTCGGGGATGGTACCAATCGATCCGCAGGACCCAAATTAGTCCAGATGCAACCACTTTCCAAGTCTCTCCGACCTTCACAAAAAAAGTTATTCAAGAATATCTCTTTCTCCTATGTGCTTTCATCCCTAACCCTAACCCTAACCCTTCCGAAAGTCGGAGAAGCTCAAGGATGGTAACGATCGATGCGCGCTACCCCATTTAGTGGGGGTAGAGCCTACTTGCAAGTCTCTCCGACCTTCACAAAAAAAGTTATTCAAGAATATCTCTTTCTCCTATGTGCTTTCATCCCTAACCCTAACCCTAACCCTTCCGAAAGTCGGAGAAGCTCAAGGATGGTACCGATCGATGCGCGCTACCCCATTTAGTGGGGGTAGAGCCTACTTGCAAGTCTCTCCGACCTTCACAAAAAAAGTTATTCAAGAATATCTCTTTCTCCTATGTGCTTTCATCCCTAACCCTAACCCTAACCCTTCCGAAAGTCGGAGAAGCTCAAGGATGGTACCGATCGATGCGCGCTACCCCATTTAGTGGGGGTAGAGCCTACTTGCAAGTCTCTCCGACCTTCACAAAAAAAGTTATTCAAGAATATCTCCTCAGATTTGGGGGAATTTCGTCGGTCGACCTCTTCCGAAGGTCGTACAAGCTCGGGGATGGTACCAATCGATCCGCAGGACCCAAATTAGTCCAGATGCAACCACTTTCCAAGTCTCTCCGACCTTCACAAAAAAAGTTATTCAAGAATATCTCTTTCTCCTATGTGCTTTCATCCCTAACCCTAACCCTAACCCTTCCGAAAGTCGGAGAAGCTCAAGGATGGTACCGATCGATGCGCGCAACCCCATTTAGTGGGGGTAGAGCCTACTTGCAAGTCTCTCCGACCTTCACAAAAAAAGTTATTCAAGAATATCTCTTTCTCCTATGTGCTTTCATCCCTAACCCTAACCCTAACCCTTCCGAAAGTCGGAGAAGCTCAAGGATGGTACCGATCGATGCGCGCTACCCCATTTAGTGGGGGTAGAGCCTACTTGCAAGTCTCTCCGACCTTCACAAAAAAAGTTATTCAAGAATATCTCTTTCTCCTATGTGCTTTCATCCCTAACCCTAACCCTTCCGAAAGTCGGAGAAGCTCAAGGATGGTACCGATCGATGCGCGCTACCCCATTTAGTGGGGGTAGAGCCTACTTGCAAGTCTCTCCGACCTTCACAAAAAAAGTTATTCAAGAATATCTCTTTCTCCTATGTGCTTTCATCCCTAACCCTAACCCTAACCCTTCCGAAAGTCGGAGAAGCTCAAGGATGGTAACGATCGATGCGCGCTACCCCATTTAGTGGGGGTAGAGCCTACTTGCAAGTCTCTCCGACCTTCACAAAAAAAGTTATTCAAGAATATCTCTTTCTCCTATGTGCTTTCATCCCTAACCCTAACCCTAACCCTTCCGAAAGTCGGAGAAGCTCAAGGATAGTACCGATCGATGCGCGCTACCCCATTTAGTGGGGGTAGAGCCTACTTGCAAGTCTCTCCGACCTTCACAAAAAAAGTTATTCAAGAATATCTCCTCAGATTTGGGGGAATTTCGTCGGTCGACCTCTTCCGAAGGTCGTACAAGCTCGGGGATGGTACCAATCGATCCGCAGGACCCAAATTAGTCCAGATGCAACCACTTTCCAAGTCTCTCCGACCTTCACAAAAAAAGTTATTCAAGAATATCTCTTTCTCCTATGTGCTTTCATCCCTAACCCTAACCCTAACCCTTCCGAAAGTCGGAGAAGCTCAAGGATGGTACCGATCGATGCGCGCTACCCCATTTAGTGGGGGTAGAGCCTACTTGCAAGTCTCTCCGACCTTCACAAAAAAAGTTATTCAAGAATATCTCTTTCTCCTATGTGCTTTCATCCCTAACCCTAACCCTAACCCTTCCGAAAGTCGGAGAAGCTCAAGGATGGTACCGATCGATGCGCGCAACCCCATTTAGTGGGGGTAGAGCCTACTTGCAAGTCTCTCCGACCTTCACAAAAAAAGTTATTCAAGAATATCTCCTCAGATTTGGGGGAATTTCGTCGGTCGACCTCTTTCGAAGGTCGTACAAGCTCGGGGATGGTACCAATCGATCCGCAGGACCCAAATTAGTCCAGATGCAACCACTTTCCAAGTCTCTCCGACCTTCACAAAAAAAGTTATTCAAGAATATCTCTTTCTCCTATGTGCTTTCATCCCTAACCCTAACCCTAACCCTTCCGAAAGTCGGAGAAGCTCAAGGATGGTACCGATCGATGCGCGCAACCCCATTTAGTGGGGGAAGAGCCTACTTGCAAGTCTCTCCGACCTTCACAAAAAAAGTTATTCAAGAATATCTCCTCAGATTTGGGGGAATTTCGTCGGTCGACCTCTTCCGAAGGTCGTACAAGCTCGGGGATGGTACCAATCGATCCGCAGGACCCAAATTAGTCCAGATGCAACCACTTTCCAAGTCTCTCCGACCTTCACAAAAAAAGTTATTCAAGAATATCTCTTTCTCCTATGTGCTTTCATCCCTAACCCTAACCCTAACCCTTCCGAAAGTCGGAGAAGCTCAAGGATGGTACCGATCGATGCGCGCTACCCCATTTAGTGGGGGTAGAGCCTACTTGCAAGTCTCTCCGACCTTCACAAAAAAAGTTATTCAAGAATATCTCTTTCTCCTATGTGCTTTCATCCCTAACCCTAACCCTAACCCTTCCGAAAGTCGGAGAAGCTCAAGGATGGTACCGATCGATGCGCGCAACCCCATTTAGTGGGGGTAGAGCCTACTTGCAAGTCTCTCCGACCTTCACAAAAAAAGTTATTCAAGAATATCTCCTCAGATTTGGGGGAATTTCGTCGGTCGACCTCTTTCAAAGGTCGTACAAGCTCGGGGATGGTACCAATCGATCCGCAGGACCCAAATTAGTCCAGATGCAACCACTTTCCAAGTCTCTCCGACCTTCACAAAAAAAGTTATTCAAGAATATCTCTTTCTCCTATGTGCTTTCATCCCTAACCCTAACCCTAACCCTTCCGAAAGTCGGAGAAGCTCAAGGATGGTACCGATCGATGCGCGCTACCCCATTTAGTGGGGGTAGAGCCTACTTGCAAGTCTCTCCGACCTTCACAAAAAACGTTATTCAAGAATATCTCTTTCTCCTATGTGCTTTCATCCCTAACCCTAACCCTAACCCTTCCGAAAGTCGGAGAAGCTCAAGGATGGTACCGATCGATGCGCGCTACCCCATTTAGTGGGAGTAGAGCCTACTTGCAAGTCTCTCCGACCTTCACAAAAAAAGTTATTCAAGAATATCTCTTTCTCCTATGTGCTTTCATCCCTAACCCTAACCCTAACCCTTCCGAAAGTCGGAGAAGCTCAAGGATGGTACCGATCGATGCGCGCTACCCCATTTAGTGGGGGTAGAGCCTACTTGCAAGTCTCTCCGACCTTCACAAAAAAAGTTATTCAAGAATATCTCCTCAGATTTGGGGGAATTTCGTCGGTCGACCTCTTCCGAAGGTCGTACAAGCTCGGGGATGGTACCAATCGATCCGCAGGACCCAAATTAGTCCAGATGCAACCACTTTCCAAGTCTCTCCGACCTTCACAAAAAAAGTTATTCAAGAATATCTCTTTCTCCTATGTGCTTTCATCCCTAACCCTAACCCTAACCCTTACGAAAGTCGGAGAAGCTCAAGGATGGTACCGATCGATGCGCGCTACCCCATTTAGTGGGGGTAGAGCCTACTTGCAAGTCTCTCCGACCTTCACAAAAAAAGTTATTCAAGAATATCTCTTTCTCCTATGTGCTTTCATCCCTAACCCTAACCCTAACCCTTCCGAAAGTCGGAGAAGCTCAAGGATGGTACCGATCGATGCGCGCTACCCCATTTAGTGGGGGTAGAGCCTACTTGCAAGTCTCTCTGACCTTCACAAAAAAAGTTATTCAAGAATATCTCTTTCTCCTATGTGCTTTCATCCCTAACCCTAACCCTAACCCTTCCGAAAGTCGGAGAAGCTCAAGGATGGTACCGATCGATGCGCGCAACCCCATTTAGTGGGGGTAGAGCCTACTTGCAAGTCTCTCCGACCTTCACAAAAAAAGTTATTCAAGAATATCTCCTCAGATTTGGGGGAATTTCGTCGGTCGACCTCTTCCGAAGGTCGTACAAGCTCGGGGATGGTACCAATCGATCCGCAGGACCCAAATTAGTCCAGATGCAACCACTTTCCAAGTCTCTCCGACCTTCACAAAAAAAGTTATTCAAGAATATCTCTTTCTCCTATGTGCTTTCATCCCTAACCCTAACCCTAACCCTTCCGAAAGTCGGAGAAGCTCAAGGATGGTAACGATCGATGCGCGCTACCCCATTTAGTGGGGGTAGAGCCTACTTGCAAGTCTCTCCGACCTTCACAAAAAAAGTTATTCAAGAATATCTCTTTCTCCTATGTGCTTTCATCCCTAACCCTAACCCTAACCCTTCCGAAAGTCGGAGAAGCTCAAGGATGGTACCGATCGATGCGCGCTACCCCATTTAGTGGGGGTAGAGCCTACTTGCAAGTCTCTCCGACCTTCACAAAAAAAGTTATTCAAGAATATCTCTTTCTCCTATGTGCTTTCATCCCTAACCCTAACCCTAACCCTTCCGAAAGTCGGAGAAGCTCAAGGATGGTACCGATCGATGCGCGCTACCCCATTTAGTGGGGGTAGAGCCTACTTGCAAGTCTCTCCGACCTTCACAAAAAAAGTTATTCAAGAATATCTCCTCAGATTTGGGGGAATTTCGTCGGTCGACCTCTTCCGAAGGTCGTACAAGCTCGGGGATGGTACCAATCGATCCGCAGGACCCAAATTAGTCCAGATGCAACCACTTTCCAAGTCTCTCCGACCTTCACAAAAAAAGTTATTCAAGAATATCTCTTTCTCCTATGTGCTTTCATCCCTAACCCTAACCCTAACCCTTCCGAAAGTCGGAGAAGCTCAAGGATGGTACCGATCGATGCGTGCAACCCCATTTAGTGGGGGTAGAGCCTACTTGCAAGTCTCTCCGACCTTCACAAAAAAAGTTATTCAAGAATATCTCTTTCTCCTATGTGCTTTCATCCCTAACCCTAACCCTAACCCTTCCGAAAGTCGGAGAAGCTCAAGGATGGTACCGATCGATGCGCGCTACCCCATTTAGTGGGGGTAGAGCCTACTTGCAAGTCTCTCCGACCTTCACAAAAAAAGTTATTCAAGAATATCTCTTTCTCCTATGTGCTTTCATCCCTAACCCTAACCCTAACCCTTCCGAAAGTCGGAGAAGCTCAAGGATGGTACCGATCGATGCGCGCTACCCCATTTAGTGGGGGTAGAGCCTACTTGCAAGTCTCTCCGACCTTCACAAAAAAAGTTATTCAAGAATATCTCTTTCTCCTATGTGCTTTCATCCCTAACCCTAACCCTAACCCTTCCGAAAGTCGGAGAAGCTCAAGGATGGTAACGATCGATGCGCGCTACCCCATTTAGTGGGGGTAGAGCCTACTTGCAAGTCTCTCCGACCTTCACAAAAAAAGTTATTCAAGAATATCTCTTTCTCCTATGTGCTTTCATCCCTAACCCTAACCCTAACCCTTCCGAAAGTCGGAGAAGCTCAAGGATGGTACCGATCGATGCGCGCTACCCCATTTAGTGGGGGTAGAGCCTACTTGCAAGTCTCTCCGACCTTCACAAAAAAAGTTATTCAAGAATATCTCCTCAGATTTGGGGGAATTTCGTCGGTCGACCTCTTCCGAAGGTCGTACAAGCTCGGGGATGGTACCAATCGATCCGCAGGACCCAAATTAGTCCAGATGCAACCACTTTCCAAGTCTCTCCGACCTTCACAAAAAAAGTTATTCAAGAATATCTCTTTCTCCTATGTGCTTTCATCCCTAACCCTAACCCTAACCCTTCCGAAAGTCGGAGAAGCTCAAGGATGGTACCGATCGATGCGCGCTACCCCATTTAGTGGGGGTAGAGCCTACTTGCAAGTCTCTCCGACCTTCACAAAAAAAGTTATTCAAGAATATCTCTTTCTCCTATGTGCTTTCATCCCTAACCCTAACCCTAACCCTTCCGAAAGTCGGAGAAGCTCAAGGATGGTACCGATCGATGCGCGCAACCCCATTTAGTGGGGGTAGAGCCTACTTGCAAGTCTCTCCGACCTTCACAAAAAAAGTTATTCAAGAATATCTCCTCAGATTTGGGGGAATTTCGTCGGTCGACCTCTTTCGAAGGTCGTACAAGCTCGGGGATGGTACCAATCGATCCGCAGGACCCAAATTAGTCCAGATGCAACCACTTTCCAAGTCTCTCCGACCTTCACAAAAAAAGTTATTCAAGAATATCTCTTTCTCCTATGTGCTTTCATCCCTAACCCTAACCCTAACCCTTCCGAAAGTCGGAGAAGCTCAAGGATGGTACCGATCGATGCGCGCAACCCCATTTAGTGGGGGAAGAGCCTACTTGCAAGTCTCTCCGACCTTCACAAAAAAAGTTATTCAAGAATATCTCCTCAGATTTGGGGGAATTTCGTCGGTCGACCTCTTCCGAAGGTCGTACAAGCTCGGGGATGGTACCAATCGATCCGCAGGACCCAAATTAGTCCAGATGCAACCACTTTCCAAGTCTCTCCGACCTTCACAAAAAAAGTTATTCAAGAATATCTCTTTCTCCTATGTGCTTTCATCCCTAACCCTAACCCTAACCCTTCCAAAAGTCGGAGAAGCTCAAGGATGGTACCGATCGATGCGCGCTACCCCATTTAGTGGGGGTAGAGCCTACTTGCAAGTCTCTCCGACCTTCACAAAAAAAGTTATTCAAGAATATCTCTTTCTCCTATGTGCTTTCATCCCTAACCCTAACCCTAACCCTTCCGAAAGTCGGAGAAGCTCAAGGATGGTACCGATCGATGCGCGCAACCCCATTTAGTGGGGGTAGAGCCTACTTGCAAGTCTCTCCGACCTTCACAAAAAAAGTTATTCAAGAATATCTCCTCAGATTTGGGGGAATTTCGTCGGTCGACCTCTTTCAAAGGTCGTACAAGCTCGGGGATGGTACCAATCGATCCGCAGGACCCAAATTAGTCCAGATGCAACCACTTTCCAAGTCTCTCCGACCTTCACAAAAAAAGTTATTCAAGAATATCTCTTTCTCCTATGTGCTTTCATCCCTAACCCTAACCCTAACCCTTCCGAAAGTCGGAGAAGCTCAAGGATGGTACCGATCGATGCGCGCTACCCCATTTAGTGGGGGTAGAGCCTACTTGCAAGTCTCTCCGACCTTCACAAAAAACGTTATTCAAGAATATCTCTTTCTCCTATGTGCTTTCATCCCTAACCCTAACCCTAACCCTTCCGAAAGTCGGAGAAGCTCAAGGATGGTACCGATCGATGCGCGCTACCCCATTTAGTGGGAGTAGAGCCTACTTGCAAGTCTCTCCGACCTTCACAAAAAAAGTTATTCAAGAATATCTCTTTCTCCTATGTGCTTTCATCCCTAACCCTAACCCTAACCCTTCCGAAAGTCGGAGAAGCTCAAGGATGGTACCGATCGATGCGCGCTACCCCATTTAGTGGGGGTAGAGCCTACTTGCAAGTCTCTCCGACCTTCACAAAAAAAGTTATTCAAGAATATCTCCTCAGATTTGGGGGAATTTCGTCGGTCGACCTCTTCCGAAGGTCGTACAAGCTCGGGGATGGTACCAATCGATCCGCAGGACCCAAATTAGTCCAGATGCAACCACTTTCCAAGTCTCTCCGACCTTCACAAAAAAAGTTATTCAAGAATATCTCTTTCTCCTATGTGCTTTCATCCCTAACCCTAACCCTAACCCTTACGAAAGTCGGAGAAGCTCAAGGATGGTACCGATCGATGCGCGCTACCCCATTTAGTGGGGGTAGAGCCTACTTGCAAGTCTCTCCGACCTTCACAAAAAAAGTTATTCAAGAATATCTCTTTCTCCTATGTGCTTTCATCCCTAACCCTAACCCTAACCCTTCCGAAAGTCGGAGAAGCTCAAGGATGGTACCGATCGATGCGCGCTACCCCATTTAGTGGGGGTAGAGCCTACTTGCAAGTCTCTCTGACCTTCACAAAAAAAGTTATTCAAGAATATCTCTTTCTCCTATGTGCTTTCATCCCTAACCCTAACCCTAACCCTTCCGAAAGTCGGAGAAGCTCAAGGATGGTACCGATCGATGCGCGCAACCCCATTTAGTGGGGGTAGAGCCTACTTGCAAGTCTCTCCGACCTTCACAAAAAAAGTTATTCAAGAATATCTCCTCAGATTTGGGGGAATTTCGTCGGTCGACCTCTTCCGAAGGTCGTACAAGCTCGGGGATGGTACCAATCGATCCGCAGGACCCAAATTAGTCCAGATGCAACCACTTTCCAAGTCTCTCCGACCTTCACAAAAAAAGTTATTCAAGAATATCTCTTTCTCCTATGTGCTTTCATCCCTAACCCTAACCCTAACCCTTCCGAAAGTCGGAGAAGCTCAAGGATGGTACCGATCGATGCGCGCTACCCCATTTAGTGGGGGTAGAGCCTACTTGCAAGTCTCTCCGACCTTCACAAAAAAAGTTATTCAAGAATATCTCTTTCTCCTATGTGCTTTCATCCCTAACCCTAACCCTAACCCTTCCGAAAGTCGGAGAAGCTCAAGGATGGTACCGATCGATGCGCGCTACCCCATTTAGTGGGGGTAGAGCCTACTTGCAAGTCTCTCCGACCTTCACAAAAAAAGTTATTCAAGAATATCTCTTTCTCCTATGTGCTTTCATCCCTAACCCTAACCCTAACCCCTCCGAAAGTCGGAGAAGCTCAAGAATGTCACCGATCGATGCGCGCTACCCCATTTAGTGGGGGTAGAGCCTACTTGCAAGTCTCTCCGACCTTCACAAAAAAAGTTATTCAAGAATATCTCCTCAGATTTGGGGGAATTTCGTCGGTCGACCTCTTCCGAAGGTCGTACAAGCTCGGGGATGGTACCAATCGATCCGCAGGACCCAAATTAGTCCAGATGCAACCACTTTCCAAGTCTCTCCGACCTTCACAAAAAAAGTTATTCAAGAATATCTCTTTCTCCTATGTGCTTTCATCCCTAACCCTAACCCTAACCCTTCCGAAAGTCGGAGAAGCTCAAGGATGGTACCGATCGATGCGCGCTACCCCATTTAGTGGGGGTAGAGCCTACTTGCAAGTCTCTCCGACCTTCACAAAAAACGTTATTCAAGAATATCTCTTTCTCCTATGTGCTTTCATCCCTAACCCTAACCCTAACCCTTCCGAAAGTCGGAGAAGCTCAAGGATGGTACCGATCGATGCGCGCTACCCCATTTAGTGGGGGTAGAGCCTACTTGCAAGTCTCTCCGACCTTCACAAAAAAAGTTATTCAAGAATATCTCCTCAGATTTGGGGGAATTTCGTCGGTCGACCTCTTCCGAAGGTCGTACAAGCTCGGGGATGGTACCAATCGATCCGCAGGACCCAAATTAGTCCAGATGCAACCACTTTCCAAGTCTCTCCGACCTTCACAAAAAAAGTTATTCAAGAATATCTCTTTCTCCTATGTGCTTTCATCCCTAACCCTAACCCTAACCCTTCCGAAAGTCGGAGAAGCTCAAGGATGGTACCGATCGATGCGCGCTACCCCATTTAGTGGGGGTAGAGCCTACTTGCAAGTCTCTCCGACCTTCACAAAAAAAGTTATTCAAGAATATCTCCTCAGATTTGGGGGAATTTCGTCGGTCGACCTCTTCCGAAGGTCGTACAAGCTCGGGGATGGTACCAATCGATCCGCAGGACCCAAATTAGTCCAGATGCAACCACTTTCCAAGTCTCTCCGACCTTCACAAAAAAAGTTATTCAAGAATATCTCTTTCTCCTATGTGCTTTCATCCCTAACCCTAACCCTAACCCTTCCGAAAGTCGGAGAAGCTCAAGGATGGTACCGATCGATGTGCGCTACCCCATTTAGTGGGGGTAGAGCCTACTTGCAAGTCTCTCCGACCTTCACAAAAAACGTTATTCAAGAATATCTCTTTCTCCTATGTGCTTTCATCCCTAACCCTAACCCTTCCGAAAGTCGGAGAAGCTCAAGGATGGTACCGATCGATGCGCGCTACCCCATTTAGTGGGGGTAGAGCCTACTTGCAAGTCTCTCCGACCTTCACAAAAAAAGTTATTCAAGAATATCTCCTCAGATTTGGGGGAATTTCGTCGGTCGACCTCTTCCGAAGGTCGTACAAGCTCGGGGATGGTACCAATCGATCTGCAGGACCCAAATTAGTCCAGATGCAACCACTTTCCAAGTCTCTCCGACCTTCACAAAAAAAGTTATTCAAGAATATCTCTTTCTCCTATGTGCTTTCATCCCTAACCCTAACCCTAACCCTTCCGAAAGTCGGAGAAGCTCAAGGATGGTACCGATCGATGCGCGCTACCCCATTTAGTGGGGGTAGAGCCTACTTGCAAGTCTCTCCGACCTTCACAAAAAAATTTATTCAAGAATATCTCTTTCTCCTATGTGCTTTCATCCCTAACCCTAACCCTAACCCTTACGAAAGTCGGAGAAGCTCAAGGATGGTACCGATCGATGCGCGCTACCCCATTTAGTGGGGGTAGAGCCTACTTGCAAGTCTCTCCGACCTTCACAAAAAAAGTTATTCAAGAATATCTCTTTCTCCTATGTGCTTTCATCCCTAACCCTAACCCTAACCCTTCCGAAAGTCGGAGAAGCTCAAGGATGGTACCGATCGATGCGCGCTACCCCATTTAGTGGGGGTAGAGCCTACTTGCAAGTCTCTCCGACCTTCACAAAAAAAGTTATTCAAGAATATCTCCTCAGATTTGGGGGAATTTCGTCGGTCGACCTCTTCCGAAGGTCGTACAAGCTCGGGGATGGTACCAATCGATCCGCAGGACCCAAATTAGTCCAGATGCAACCACTTTCCAAGTCTCTCCGACCTTCACAAAAAAAGTTATTCAAGAATATCTCTTTCTCCTATGTGCTTTCATCCCTAACCCTAACCCTAACCCTTCCGAAAGTCGGAGAAGCTCAAGGATGGTACCGATCGATGCGCGCTACCCCATTTAGTGGGGGTAGAGCCTACTTGCAAGTCTCTCCGACCTTCACAAAAAACGTTATTCAAGAATATCTCTTTCTCCTATGTGCTTTCATCCCTAACCCTAACCCTAACCCTTCCGAAAGTCGGAGAAGCTCAAGGATGGTACCGATCGATGCGCGCTACCCCATTTAGTGGGGGTAGAGCCTACTTGCAAGTCTCTCCGACCTTCACAAAAAAAGTTATTCAAGAATATCTCCTCAGATTTGGGGGAATTTCGTCGGTCGACCTCTTCCGAAGGTCGTACAAGCTCGGGGATGGTACCAATCGATCCGCAGGACCCAAATTAGTCCAGATGCAACCACTTTCCAAGTCTCTCCGACCTTCACAAAAAAAGTTATTCAAGAATATCTCTTTCTCCTATGTGCTTTCATCCCTAACCCTAACCCTAACCCTTCCGAAAGTCGGAGAAGCTCAAAGATGGTACCGATCGATGCGCGCTACCCCATTTAGTGGGGGTAGAGCCTACTTGCAAGTCTCTCCGACCTTCACAAAAAAAGTTATTCAAGAATATCTCTTTCTCCTATGTGCTTTCATCCCTAACCCTAACCCTAACCCTTCCGAAAGTAGGAGAAGCTCAAGGATGGTACCGATCGATGCGCGCTACCCCATTTAGTGGGGGTAGAGCCTACTTGCAAGTCTCTCCGACCTTCACAAAAAACGTTATTCAAGAATATCTCTTTCTCCTATGTGCTTTCATCCCTAACCCTAACCCTAACCCTTCCGAAAGTCGGAGAAGCTCAAGGATGGTACCGATCGATGCGCGCAACCCCATTTAGTGGGGGTAGAGCCTACTTGCAAGTCTCTCCGACCTTCACAAAAAAAGTTATTCAAGAATATCTCTTTCTCCTATGTGCTTTCATCCCTAACCCTAACCCTAACCCTTCCGAAAGTCGGAGAAGCTCAAGGATGGTACTGATCGATGCGCGCTACCCCATTTAGTGGGGGTAGAGCCTACTTGCAAGTCTCTCAGACCTTCACAAAAAAAGTTATTCAAGAATATCTCCTCAGATTTGGGGGAATTTCGTCGGTCGACCTCTTCCGAAGGTCGTACAAGCTCGGGGATGGTACCAATCGATCTGCAGGACCCAAATTAGTCCAGATGCAACCACTTTCCAAGTCTCTCCGACCTTCACAAAAAAAGTTATTCAAGAATATCTCTTTCTCCTATGTGCTTTCATCCCTAACCCTAACCCTAACCCTTCCGAAAGTCGGAGAAGCTCAAGGATGGTACCGATCGATGCGCGCTACCCCATTTAGTGGGGGTAGAGCCTACTTGCAAGTCTCTCCGACCTTCACAAAAAAAGTTATTCAAGAATATCTCTTTCTCCTATGTGCTTTCATCCCTAACCCTAACCCTAACCCTTCCGAAAGTCGGAGAAGCTCAAGGATGGTAACGATCGATGCGCGCTACCCCATTTAGTGGGGGTAGAGCCTACTTGCAAGTCTCTCCGACCTTCACAAAAAAAGTTATTCAAGAATATCTCTTTCTCCTATGTGCTTTCATCCCTAACCCTAACCCTAACCCTTCCGAAAGTCGGAGAAGCTCAAGGATGGTACCGATCGATGCGCGCTACCCCATTTAGTGGGGGTAGAGCCTACTTGCAAGTCTCTCCGACCTTCACAAAAAAAGTTATTCAAGAATATCTCTTTCTCCTATGTGCTTTCATCCCTAACCCTAACCCTAACCCTTCCGAAAGTCGGAGAAGCTCAAGGATGGTACCGATCGATGCGCGCTACCCCATTTAGTGGGGGTAGAGCCTACTTGCAAGTCTCTCCGACCTTCACAAAAAAAGTTATTCAAGAATATCTCTTTCTCCTATGTGCTTTCATCCCTAACCCTAACCCTAACCCTTCCGAAAGTCGGAGAAGCTCAAGGATGGTACTGGTCGATGCGCGCAACCCCATTTAGTGGGGGTAGAGCCTACTTGCAAGTCTCTCCGACCTTCACAAAAAAAGTTATTCAAGAATATCTCCTCAGATTTGGGGGAATTTCGTCGGTCGACCTCTTTCGAAGGTCGTACAAGCTCGGGGATGGTACCAATCGATCTGCAGGACCCAAATTAGTCCAGATGCAACCACTTTCCAAGTCTCTCCGACCTTCACAAAAAAAGTTATTCAAGAATATCTCTTTCTCCTATGTGCTTTCATCCCTATCCCTAACCCTAACCCTTCCGAAAGTCGGAGAAGCTCAAGGATGGTACCGATCGATGCGCGCTACCCCATTTAGTGGGGGTAGAGCCTACTTGCAAGTCTCTCCGACCTTCACAAAAAAAGTTATTCAAGAATATCTCTTTCTCCTATGTGCTTTCATCCCTAACCCTAACCCTAACCCTTCCGAAAGTCGGAGAAGCTCAAGGATGGTACTGATCGATGCGCGCTACCCCATTTAGTGGGGGTAGAGCCTACTTGCAAGTCTCTCCGACCTTCACAAAAAAAGTTATTCAAGAATATCTCCTCAGATTTGGGGGAATTTCGTCGGTCGACCTCTTCCGAAGGTCGTACAAGCTCGGGGATGGTACCAATCGATCTGCAGGACCCAAATTAGTCCAGATGCAACCACTTTCCAAGTCTCTCCGACCTTCACAAAAAAAGTTATTCAAGAATATCTCTTTCTCCTATGTGCTTTCATCCCTAACCCTAACCCTAACCCTTCCGAAAGTCGGAGAAGCTCAAGGATGGTACCTATCGATGCGCGCTACCCCATTTAGTGGGGGTAGAGCCTACTTTCAAGTCTCTCCGACCTTCACAAAAAAAGTTATTCAAGAATATCTCCTCAGATTTGGGGGAATTTCGTCGGTCGACCTCTTCCGAAGGTCGTACAAGCTCGGGGATGGTACCAATCGATCCGCAGGACCCAAATTAGTCCAGATGCAACCACTTTCCAAGTCTCTCCGACCTTCACAAAAAAAGTTATTCAAGAATATCTCTTTCTCCTATGTGCTTTCATCCCTAACCCTAACCCTAACCCTTCCGAAAGTCGGAGAAGCTCAAGGATGGTACCGATCGATGCGCGCTACCCCATTTAGTGGGGGTAGAGCCTACTTGCAAGTCTCTCCGACCTTCACAAAAAACGTTATTCAAGAATATCTCTTTCTCCTATGTGCTTTCATCCCTAACCCTAACCCTAACCCTTCTGAAAGTCGGAGAAGCTCAAGGATGGTACCGATCGATGCGCGCTACCCCATTTAGTGGGGGTAGAGCCTACTTGCAAGTCTCTCCGACCTTCACAAAAAAAGTTATTCAAGAATATCTCCTCAGATTTGGGGGAATTTCGTCGGTCGACCTCTTCCGAAGGTCGTACAAGCTCGGAGATGGTACCAATCGATCCGCAGGACCCAAATTAGTCCAGATGCAACCACTTTCCAAGTCTCTCCGACCTTCACAAAAAAAGTTATTCAAGAATATCTCTTTCTCCTATGTGCTTTCATCCCTAACCCTAACCCTAACCCTTCCGAAAGTCGGAGAAGCTCAAGGATGGTACCGATCGATGCGCGCTACCCCATTTAGTGGGGGTAGAGCCTACTTGCAAGTCTCTCCGACCTTCACAAAAAAAGTTATTCAAGAATATCTCTTTCTCCTATGTGCTTTCATCCCTAACCCTAACCCTAACCCTTCCGAAAGTCGGAGAAGCTCAAGGATGGTACCGATCGATGCGCGCTACCCCATTTAGTGGGGGTAGAGCCTACTTGCAAGTCTCTCCGACCTTCACAAAAAAAGTTATTCAAGAATATCTCTTTCTCCTATGTGCTTTCATCCCTAACCCTAACCCTAACCCTTCCGAAAGTCGGAGAAGCTCAAGGATGGTACTGGTCGATGCGCGCAACCCCATTTAGTGGGGGTAGAGCCTACTTGCAAGTCTCTCCGACCTTCACAAAAAAAGTTATTCAAGAATATCTCCTCAGATTTGGGGGAATTTCGTCGGTCGACCTCTTTCGAAGGTCGTACAAGCTCGGGGATGGTACCAATCGATCTGCAGGACCCAAATTAGTCCAGATGCAACCACTTTCCAAGTCTCTCCGACCTTCACAAAAAAAGTTATTCAAGAATATCTCTTTCTCCTATGTGCTTTCATCCCTATCCCTAACCCTAACCCTTCCGAAAGTCGGAGAAGCTCAAGGATGGTACCGATCGATGCGCGCTACCCCATTTAGTGGGGGTAGAGCCTACTTGCAAGTCTCTCCGACCTTCACAAAAAAAGTTATTCAAGAATATCTCTTTCTCCTATGTGCTTTCATCCCTAACCCTAACCCTAACCCTTCCGAAAGTCGGAGAAGCTCAAGGATGGTACTGATCGATGCGCGCTACCCCATTTAGTGGGGGTAGAGCCTACTTGCAAGTCTCTCCGACCTTCACAAAAAAAGTTATTCAAGAATATCTCCTCAGATTTGGGGGAATTTCGTCGGTCGACCTCTTCCGAAGGTCGTACAAGCTCGGGGATGGTACCAATCGATCTGCAGGACCCAAATTAGTCCAGATGCAACCACTTTCCAAGTCTCTCCGACCTTCACAAAAAAAGTTATTCAAGAATATCTCTTTCTCCTATGTGCTTTCATCCCTAACCCTAACCCTAACCCTTCCGAAAGTCGGAGAAGCTCAAGGATGGTACCGATCGATGCGCGCTACCCCATTTAGTGGGGGTAGAGCCTACTTGCAAGTCTCTCCGACCTTCACAAAAAAAGTTATTCAAGAATATCTCTTTCTCCTATGTGCTTTCATCCCTAACCCTAACCCTAACCCTTCCGAAAGTCGGAGAAGCTCAAGGATGGTAACGATCGATGCGCGCTACCCCATTTAGTGGGGGTAGAGCCTACTTGCAAGTCTCTCCGACCTTCACAAAAAAAGTTATTCAAGAATATCTCTTTCTCCTATGTGCTTTCATCCCTAACCCTAACCCTAACCCTTCCGAAAGTCGGAGAAGCTCAAGGATGGTACCGATCGATGCGCGCTACCCCATTTAGTGGGGGTAGAGCCTACTTTCAAGTCTCTCCGACCTTCACAAAAAAAGTTATTCAAGAATATCTCCTCAGATTTGGGGGAATTTCGTCGGTCGACCTCTTCCGAAGGTCGTACAAGCTCGGGGATGGTACCAATCGATCCGCAGGACCCAAATTAGTCCAGATGCAACCACTTTCCAAGTCTCTCCGACCTTCACAAAAAAAGTTATTCAAGAATATCTCTTTCTCCTATGTGCTTTCATCCCTAACCCTAACCCTAACCCTTCCGAAAGTCGGAGAAGCTCAAGGATGGTACCGATCGATGCGCGCTACCCCATTTAGTGGGGGTAGAGCCTACTTGCAAGTCTCTCCGACCTTCACAAAAAACGTTATTCAAGAATATCTCTTTCTCCTATGTGCTTTCATCCCTAACCCTAACCCTAACCCTTCCGAAAGTCGGAGAAGCTCAAGGATGGTACCGATCGATGCGCGCTACCCCATTTAGTGGGGGTAGAGCCTACTTGCAAGTCTCTCCGACCTTCACAAAAAAAGTTATTCAAGAATATCTCCTCAGATTTGGGGGAATTTCGTCGGTCGACCTCTTCCGAAGGTCGTACAAGCTCGGGGATGGTACCAATCGATCCGCAGGACCCAAATTAGTCCAGATGCAACCACTTTCCAAGTCTCTCCGACCTTCACAAAAAAAGTTATTCAAGAATATCTCTTTCTCCTATGTGCTTTCATCCCTAACCCTAACCCTAACCCTTCCGAAAGTCGGAGAAGCTCAAGGATGGTACCGATCGATGCGCGCTACCCCATTTAAAGGGGGTAGAGCCTACTTGCAAGTCTCTCCGACCTTCACAAAAAACGTTATTCAAGAATATCTCTTTCTCCTATGTGCTTTCATCCCTAACCCTAACCCTAACCCTTCCGAAAGTCGGAGAAGCTCAAGGATGGTACCGATCGATGCGCGCTACACCATTTAGTGGGGGTAGAGCCTACTTGCAAGTCTCTCCGACCTTCACAAAAAAAGTTATTCAAGAATATCTCCTCAGATTTGGGGGAATTTCGTCGGTCGACCTCTTCCGAAGGTCGTACAAGCTCGGGATGGTACCAATCGATCCGCAGGACCCAAATTAGTCCAGATGCAACCACTTTCCAAGTCTCTCCGACCTTCACAAAAAAAGTTATTCAAGAATATCTCTTTCTCCTATGTGCTTTCATCCCTAACCCTAACCCTAACCCTTCCGAAAGTCGGAGAAGCTCAAGGATGGTACCGATCGATGCGCGCTACCCCATTTAGTGGGGGTAGAGCCTACTTGCAAGTCTCTCCGACCTTCACAAAAAAAGTTATTCAAGAATATCTCTTTCTCCTATGTGCTTTCATCCCTAACCCTAACCCTAACCCTTCCGAAAGTCGGAGAAGCTCAAGGATGGTACCGATCGATGCGCGCTACCCCATTTAGTGGGGGTAGAGCCTACTTGCAAGTCTCTCCGACCTTCACAAAAAAAGTTATTCAAGAATATCTCCTCAGATTTGGGGGAATTTCGTCGGTCGACCTCTTCCGAAGGTCGTACAAGCTCGGGGATGGTACCAATCGATCCGCAGGACCCAAATTAGTCCAGATGCAACCACTTTCCAAGTCTCTCCGACCTTCACAAAAAAAGTTATTCAAGAATATCTCTTTCTCCTATGTGCTTTCATCCCTAACCCTAACCCTAACCCTTCCGAAAGTCGGAGAAGCTCAAGGATGGTACCGATCGATGCGCGCTACCCCATTTAGTGGGGGTAGAGCCTACTTGCAAGTCTCTCCGACCTTCACAAAAAAAGTTATTCAAGAATATCTCCTCAGATTTGGGGGAATTTCGTCGGTCGACCTCTTCCGAAGGTCGTACAAGCTCGGGGATGGTACCAATCGATCCGCAGGACCCAAATTAGTCCAGATGCAACCACTTTCCAAGTCTCTCCGACCTTCACAAAAAAAGTTATTCAAGAATATCTCTTTCTCCTATGTGCTTTCATCCCTATCCCTAACCCTAACCCTTCCGAAAGTCGGAGAAGCTCAAGGATGGTACCGATCGATGCGCGCTACCCCATTTAGTGGGGGTAGAGCCTACTTGCAAGTCTCTCCGACCTTCACAAAAAAAGTTATTCAAGAATATCTCTTTCTCCTATGTGCTTTCATCCCTAACCCTAACCCTAACCCTTCCGAAAGTCGGAGAAGCTCAAGGATGGTACTGATCGATGCGCGCTACCCCATTTAGTGGGGGTAGAGCCTACTTGCAAGTCTCTCCGACCTTCACAAAAAAAGTTATTCAAGAATATCTCCTCAGATTTGGGGGAATTTCGTCGGTCGACCTCTTCCGAAGGTCGTACAAGCTCGGGGATGGTACCAATCGATCTGCAGGACCCAAATTAGTGCAGATGCAACCACTTTCCAAGTCTCTCCGACCTTCACAAAAAAAGTTATTCAAGAATATCTCTTTCTCCTATGTGCTTTCATCCCTAACCCTAACCCTAACCCTTCCGAAAGTCGGAGAAGCTCAAGGATGGTACCGATCGATGCGCGCTACCCCATTTAGTGGGGGTAGAGCCTACTTGCAAGTCTCTCCGACCTTCACAAAAAAAGTTATTCAAGAATATCTCTTTCTCCTATGTGCTTTCATCCCTAACCCTAACCCTAACCCTTCCGAAAGTCGGAGAAGCTCAAGGATGGTAACGATCGATGCGCGCTACCCCATTTAGTGGGGGTAGAGCCTACTTGCAAGTCTCTCCGACCTTCACAAAAAAAGTTATTCAAGAATATCTCTTTCTCCTATGTGCTTTCATCCCTAACCCTAACCCTAACCCTTCCGAAAGTCGGAGAAGCTCAAGGATGGTACCTATCGATGCGCGCTACCCCATTTAGTGGGGGTAGAGCCTACTTTCAAGTCTCTCCGACCTTCACAAAAAAAGTTATTCAAGAATATCTCCTCAGATTTGGGGGAATTTCGTCGGTCGACCTCTTCCGAAGGTCGTACAAGCTCGGGGATGGTACCAATCGATCCGCAGGACCCAAATTAGTCCAGATGCAACCACTTTCCAAGTCTCTCCGACCTTCACAAAAAAAGTTATTCAAGAATATCTCTTTCTCCTATGTGCTTTCATCCCTAACCCTAACCCTAACCCTTCCGAAAGTCGGAGAAGCTCAAGGATGGTACCGATCGATGCGCGCTACCCCATTTAGTGGGGGTAGAGCCTACTTGCAAGTCTCTCCGACCTTCACAAAAAACGTTATTCAAGAATATCTCTTTCTCCTATGTGCTTTCATCCCTAACCCTAACCCTAACCCTTCTGAAAGTCGGAGAAGCTCAAGGATGGTACCGATCGATGCGCGCTACCCCATTTAGTGGGGGTAGAGCCTACTTGCAAGTCTCTCCGACCTTCACAAAAAAAGTTATTCAAGAATATCTCCTCAGATTTGGGGGAATTTCGTCGGTCGACCTCTTCCGAAGGTCGTACAAGCTCGGAGATGGTACCAATCGATCCGCAGGACCCAAATTAGTCCTGATGCAACCACTTTCCAAGTCTCTCCGACCTTCACAAAAAAAGTTATTCAAGAATATCTCTTTCTCCTATGTGCTTTCATCCCTAACCCTAACCCTAACCCTTCCGAAAGTCGGAGAAGCTCAAGGATGGTACCGATCGATGCGCGCTACCCCATTTAGTGGGGGTAGAGCCTACTTGCAAGTCTCTCCGACCTTCACAAAAAAAGTTATTCAAGAATATCTCTTTCTCCTATGTGCTTTCATCCCTAACCCTAACCCTAACCCTTCCGAAAGTCGGATAAGCTCAAGGATGGTACCGATCGATGCGCGCTACCCCATTTAGTGGGGGTAGAGCCTACTTGCAAGTCTCTCCGACCTTCACAAAAAAAGTTATTCAAGAATATCTCTTTCTCCTATGTGCTTTCATCCCTAACCCTAACCCTAACCCTTCCGAAAGTCGGAGAAGCTCAAGGATGGTACTGGTCGATGCGCGCAACCCCATTTAGTGGGGGTAGAGCCTACTTGCAAGTCTCTCCGACCTTCACAAAAAAAGTTATTCAAGAATATCTCCTCAGATTTGGGGGAATTTCGTCGGTCGACCTCTTCCGAAGGTTGTACAAGCTCGGGGATGGTACCAATCGATCCGCAGGACCCAAATTAGTCCAGATGCAACCACTTTCCAAGTCTCTCCGACCTTCACAAAAAAAGTTATTCAAGAATATCTCTTTCTCCTATGTGCTTTCATCCCTATCCCTAACCCTAACCCTTCCGAAAGTCGGAGAAGCTCAAGGATGGTACCGATCGATGCGCGCTACCCCATTTAGTGGGGGTAGAGCCTACTTGCAAGTCTCTCCGACCTTCACAAAAAAAGTTATTCAAGAATATCTCTTTCTCCTATGTGCTTTCATCCCTAACCCTAACCCTAACCCTTCCGAAAGTCGGAGAAGCTCAAGGATGGTACTGATCGATGCGCGCTACCCCATTTAGTGGGGGTAGAGCCTACTTGCAAGTCTCTCCGACCTTCACAAAAAAAGTTATTCAAGAATATCTCCTCAGATTTGGGGGAATTTCGTCGGTCGACCTCTTCCGAAGGTCGTACAAGCTCGGGGATGGTACCAATCGATCTGCAGGACCCAAATTAGTCCAGATGCAACCACTTTCCAAGTCTCTCCGACCTTCACAAAAAAAGTTATTCAAGAATATCTCTTTCTCCTATGTGCTTTCATCCCTAACCCTAACCCTAACCCTTCCGAAAGTCGGAGAAGCTCAAGGATGGTACCGATCGATGCGCGCTACCCCATTTAGTGGGGGTAGAGCCTACTTGCAAGTCTCTCCGACCTTCACAAAAAAAGTTATTCAAGAATATCTCTTTCTCCTATGTGCTTTCATCCCTAACCCTAACCCTAACCCTTCCGAAAGTCGGAGAAGCTCAAGGATGGTACCGATCGATGCGCGCTACCCCATTTAGTGGGGGTAGAGCCTACTTGCAAGTCTCTCCGACCTTCACAAAAAAAGTTATTCAAGAATATCTCTTTCTCCTATGTGCTTTCATCCCTAACCCTAACCCTAACCCTTCCGAAAGTCGGAGAAGCTCAAGGATGGTACCGATCGATGCGCGCTACCCCATTTAGTGGGGGTAGAGCCTACTTGCAAGTCTCTCCGACCTTCACAAAAAAAGTTATTCAAGAATATCTCTTTCTCCTATGTGCTTTCATCCCTAACCCTAACCCTAACCCTTCCGAAAGTCGGAGAAGCTCAAGGATGGTACCGATCGATGCGCGCTACCCCATTTAGTGGGGGTAGAGCCTACTTGCAAGTCTCTCCGACCTTCACAAAAAAAGTTATTCAAGAATATCTCTTTCTCCTATGTGCTTTCATCCCTAACCCTAACCCTAACCCTTCCGAAAGTCGGAGAAGCTCAAGGATGGTACTGGTCGATGCGCGCAACCCCATTTAGTGGGGGTAGAGCCTACTTGCAAGTCTCTCCGACCTTCACAAAAAAAGTTATTCAAGAATATCTCCTCAGATTTGGGGGAATTTCGTCGGTCGACCTCTTTCGAAGGTCGTACAAGCTCGGGGATGGTACCAATCGATCTGCAGGACCCAAATTAGTCCAGATGCAACCACTTTCCAAGTCTCTCCGACCTTCACAAAAAAAGTTATTCAAGAATATCTCTTTCTCCTATGTGCTTTCATCCCTATCCCTAACCCTTCCGAAAGTCGGAGAAGCTCAAGGATGGTACCGATCGATGCGCGCTACCCCATTTAGTGGGGGTAGAGCCTACTTGCAAGTCTCTCCGACCTTCACAAAAAAAGTTATTCAAGAATATCTCTTTCTCCTATGTGCTTTCATCCCTAACCCTAACCCTAACCCTTCCGAAAGTCGGAGAAGCTCAAGGATGGTACTGATCGATGCGCGCTACCCCATTTAGTGGGGGTAGAGCCTACTTGCAAGTCTCTCCGACCTTCACAAAAAAAGTTATTCAAGAATATCTCCTCAGATTTGGGGGAATTTCGTCGGTCGACCTCTTCCGAAGGTCGTACAAGCTCGGGGATGGTACCAATCGATCTGCAGGACCCAAATTAGTCCAGATGCAACCACTTTCCAAGTCTCTCCGACCTTCACAAAAAAAGTTATTCAAGAATATCTCTTTCTCCTATGTGCTTTCATCCCTAACCCTAACCCTAACCCTTCCGAAAGTCGGAGAAGCTCAAGGATGGTACCGATCGATGCGCGCTACCCCATTTAGTGGGGGTAGAGCCTACTTGCAAGTCTCTCCGACCTTCACAAAAAAAGTTATTCAAGAATATCTCTTTCTCCTATGTGCTTTCATCCCTAACCCTAACCCTAACCCTTCCGAAAGTCGGAGAAGCTCAAGGATGGTAACGATCGATGCGCGCTACCCCATTTAGTGGGGGTAGAGCCTACTTGCAAGTCTCTCCGACCTTCACAAAAAAAGTTATTCAAGAATATCTCTTTCTCCTATGTGCTTTCATCCCTAACCCTAACCCTAACCCTTCCGAAAGTCGGAGAAGCTCAAGGATGGTACCGATCGATGCGCGCTACCCCATTTAGTGGGGGTAGAGCCTACTTGCAAGTCTCTCCGACCTTCACAAAAAAAGTTATTCAAGAATATCTCTTTCTCCTATGTGCTTTCATCCCTAACCCTAACCCTAACCCTTCCGAAAGTCGGAGAAGCTCAAGGATGGTACCGATCGATGCGCGCTACCCCATTTAGTGGGGGTAGAGCCTACTTGCAAGTCTCTCCGACCTTCACAAAAAAAGTTATTCAAGAATATCTCTTTCTCCTATGTGCTTTCATCCCTAACCCTAACCCTAACCCTTCCGAAAGTCGGAGAAGCTCAAGGATGGTACTGGTCGATGCGCGCAACCCCATTTAGTGGGGGTAGAGCCTACTTGCAAGTCTCTCCGACCTTCACAAAAAAAGTTATTCAAGAATATCTCCTCAGATTTGGGGGAATTTCGTCGGTCGACCTCTTTCGAAGGTCGTACAAGCTCGGGGATGGTACCAATCGATCTGCAGGACCCAAATTAGTCCAGATGCAACCACTTTCCAAGTCTCTCCGACCTTCACAAAAAAAGTTATTCAAGAATATCTCTTTCTCCTATGTGCTTTCATCCCTATCCCTAACCCTTCCGAAAGTCGGAGAAGCTCAAGGATGGTACCGATCGATGCGCGCTACCCCATTTAGTGGGGGTAGAGCCTACTTGCAAGTCTCTCCGACCTTCACAAAAAAAGTTATTCAAGAATATCTCTTTCTCCTATGTGCTTTCATCCCTAACCCTAACCCTAACCCTTCCGAAAGTCGGAGAAGCTCAAGGATGGTACTGATCGATGCGCGCTACCCCATTTAGTGGGGGTAGAGCCTACTTGCAAGTCTCTCCGACCTTCACAAAAAAAGTTATTCAAGAATATCTCCTCAGATTTGGGGGAATTTCGTCGGTCGACCTCTTCCGAAGGTCGTACAAGCTCGGGGATGGTACCAATCGATCTGCAGGACCCAAATTAGTCCAGATGCAACCACTTTCCAAGTCTCTCCGACCTTCACAAAAAAAGTTATTCAAGAATATCTCTTTCTCCTATGTGCTTTCATCCCTAACCCTAACCCTAACCCTTCCGAAAGTCGGAGAAGCTCAAGGATGGTACCGATCGATGCGCGCTACCCCATTTAGTGGGGGTAGAGCCTACTTGCAAGTCTCTCCGACCTTCACAAAAAAAGTTATTCAAGAATATCTCTTTCTCCTATGTGCTTTCATCCCTAACCCTAACCCTAACCCTTCCGAAAGTCGGAGAAGCTCAAGGATGGTAACGATCGATGCGCGCTACCCCATTTAGTGGGGGTAGAGCCTACTTGCAAGTCTCTCCGACCTTCACAAAAAAAGTTATTCAAGAATATCTCTTTCTCCTATGTGCTTTCATCCCTAACCCTAACCCTAACCCTTCCGAAAGTCGGAGAAGCTCAAGGATGGTACCGATCGATGCGCGCTACCCCATTTAGTGGGGGTAGAGCCTACTTTCAAGTCTCTCCGACCTTCACAAAAAAAGTTATTCAAGAATATCTCCTCAGATTTGGGGGAATTTCGTCGGTCGACCTCTTCCGAAGGTCGTACAAGCTCGGGGATGGTACCAATCGATCCGCAGGACCCAAATTAGTCCAGATGCAACCACTTTCCAAGTCTCTCCGACCTTCACAAAAAAAGTTATTCAAGAATATCTCTTTCTCCTATGTGCTTTCATCCCTAACCCTAACCCTAACCCTTCCGAAAGTCGGAGAAGCTCAAGGATGGTACCGATCGATGCGCGCTACCCCATTTAGTGGGGGTAGAGCCTACTTGCAAGTCTCTCCGACCTTCACAAAAAACGTTATTCAAGAATATCTCTTTCTCCTATGTGCTTTCATCCCTAACCCTAACCCTAACCCTAACCCTTCCGAAAGTCGGAGAAGCTCAAGGATGGTACCGATCGATGCGCGCTACCCCATTTAGTGGGGGTAGAGCCTACTTGCAAGTCTCTCCGACCTTCACAAAAAAAGTTATTCAAGAATATCTCCTCAGATTTGGGGGAATTTCGTCGGTCGACCTCTTCCGAAGGTCGTACAAGCTCAAGGATGGTACCAATCGATCCGCAGGACCCAAATTAGTCCAGATGCAACCACTTTCCAAGTCTCTCCGACCTTCACAAAAAAAGTTATTCAAGAATATCTCTTTCTCCTATGTGCTTTCATCCCTAACCCTAACCCTTCCGAAAGTCGGAGAAGCTCAAGGATGGTACCGATCGATGCGCGCTACCCCTTTTAGTGGGGGTGGAGCCTACTTGCAAGTCTCTCCGACCTTCACAAAAAAAGTTATTCAAGAATATCTCTTTCTCCTATGTGCTTTCATCCCTAACCCTAACCCTAACCCTTCCGAAAGTCGGAGAAGCTCAAGGATGGTACCGATCGATGCGCGCTACCCCATTTAGTGGGGGTAAAGCCTACTTTCAAGTCTCTCCGACCTTCACAAAAAAAGTTATTCAAGAATATCTCCTCAGATTTGGGGGAATTTCGTCGGTCGACCTCTTTCGAAGGTCGTACAAGCTCGGGGATGGTACCAATCGATCCGCAGGACCCAAATTAGTCCAGATGCAACCACTTTCCAAGTCTCTCCGACCTTCACAAAAAAAGTTATTCAAGAATATCTCTTTCTCCTATGTGCTTTCATCCCTAACCCTAACCCTAACCCTTCCGAAAGTCGGAGAAGCTCAAGGATGGTACCGATCGATGCGCGCTACCCCAATTAGTGGGGGTAGAGCCTACTTGCAAGTCTCTCCGACCTTCACAAAAAACGTTATTCAAGAATATCTCTTTCTCCTATGTGCTTTCATCCCTAACCCTAACCCTAACCCTTCCGAAAGTCGGAGAAGCTCAAGGATGGTACCGATCGATGCGCGCTACCCCATTTAGTGGGGGTAGAGCCTACTTGCAAGTCTCTCCGACCTTCACAAAAAAAGTTATTCAAGAATATCTCCTCAGATTTGGGGGAATTTCGTCGGTCGACCTCTTCCGAAGGTCGTACAAGCTCGGGGATGGTACCAATCGATCCGCAGGACCCAAATTAGTCCAGATGCAACCACTTTCCAAGTCTCTCCGACCTTCACAAAAAAAGTTATTCAAGAATATCTCTTTCTCCTATGTGCTTTCATCCCTAACCCTAACCCTAACCCTTCCGAAAGTCGGAGAAGCTCAAGGATGGTACCGATCGATGCGCGCTACCCCATTTAAAGGGGGTAGAGCCTACTTGCAAGTCTCTCCGACCTTCACAAAAAACGTTATTCAAGAATATCTCTTTCTCCTATGTGCTTTCATCCCTAACCCTAACCCTAACCCTTCCGAAAGTCGGAGAAGCTCAAGGATGGTACCGATCGATGCGCGCTACACCATTTAGTGGGGGTAGAGCCTACTTGCAAGTCTCTCCGACCTTCACAAAAAAAGTTATTCAAGAATATCTCCTCAGATTTGGGGGAATTTCGTCGGTCGACCTCTTCCGAAGGTCGTACAAGCTCGGGATGGTACCAATCGATCCGCAGGACCCAAATTAGTCCAGATGCAACCACTTTCCAAGTCTCTCCGACCTTCACAAAAAAAGTTATTCAAGAATATCTCTTTCTCCTATGTGCTTTCATCCCTAACCCTAACCCTAACCCTTCCGAAAGTCGGAGAAGCTCAAGGATGGTACCGATCGATGCGCGCTACCCCATTTAGTGGGGGTAGAGCCTACTTGCAAGTCTCTCCGACCTTCACAAAAAAAGTTATTCAAGAATATCTCTTTCTCCTATGTGCTTTCATCCCTAACCCTAACCCTAACCCTTCCGAAAGTCGGAGAAGCTCAAGGATGGTACCGATCGATGCGCGCTACCCCATTTAGTGGGGGTAGAGCCTACTTGCAAGTCTCTCCGACCTTCACAAAAAAAGTTATTCAAGAATATCTCTTTCTCCTATGTGCTTTCATCCCTAACCCTAACCCTAACCCTTCCGAAAGTCGGAGAAGCTCAAGGATGGTACCGATCGATGCGCGCTACCCCATTTAGTGGGGGTAGAGCCTACTTGCAAGTCTCTCCGACCTTCACAAAAAAAGTTATTCAAGAATATCTCCTCAGATTTGGGGGAATTTCGTCGGTCGACCTCTTCCGAAGGTCGTACAAGCTCGGGGATGGTACCAATCGATCCGCAGGACCGAAATTAGTCCAGATGCAACCACTTTCCAAGTCTCTCCGACCTTCACAAAAAAAGTTATTCAAGAATATCTCTTTCTCCTATGTGCTTTCATCCCTAACCCTAACCCTAACCCTTCCGAAAGTCGGAGAAGCTCAAGGATGGTACCGATCGATGCGCGTTACCCCATTTAGTGGGGGTAGAGCCTACTTGCAAGTCTCTCCGACCTTCACAAAAAACGTTATTCAAGAATATCTCTTTCTCCTATGTGCTTTCATCCCTAACCCTAACCCTAACCCTTCCGAAAGTCGGAGAAGCTCAAGGATGGTACCGATCGATGCGCGCTACCCCATTTAGTGGGGGTAGAGCCTACTTGCAAGTCTCTCCGACCTTCACAAAAAAAGTTATTCAAGAATATCTCCTCAGATTTGGGGGAATTTCGTCGGTCGACCTCTTCCGAAGGTCGTACAAGCTCGGGGATGGTACCAATCGATCCGCAGGACCCAAATTAGTCCAGATGCAACCACTTTCCAAGTCTCTCCGACCTTCACAAAAAAAGTTATTCAAGAATATCTCTTTCTCCTATGTGCTTTCATCCCTAACCCTAACCCTAACCCTTCCGAAAGTCGGAGAAGCTCAAAGATGGTACCGATCGATGCGCGCTACCCCATTTAGTGGGGGTAGAGCCTACTTGCAAGTCTCTCCGACCTTCACAAAAAAAGTTATTCAAGAATATCTCTTTCTCCTATGTGCTTTCATCCCTAACCCTAACCCTAACCCTTCCGAAAGTCGGAGAAGCTCAAGGATGGTACCGATCGATGCGCGCTACCCCATTTAGTGGGGGTAGAGCCTACTTGCAAGTCTCTCCGACCTTCACAAAAAAAGTTATTCAAGAATATCTCTTTCTCCTATGTGCTTTCATCCCTAACCCTAACCCTAACCCTTCCGAAAGTCGGAGAAGCTCAAGGATGGTACCGATCGATGCGCGCAACCCCATTTAGTGGGGGTAGAGCCTACTTGCAAGTCTCTCCGACCTTCACAAAAAAAGTTATTCAAGAATATCTCCTCAGATTTGGGGGAATTTCGTCGGTCGACCTCTTTCGAAGGTCGTACAAGCTCGGGGATGGTACCAATCGATCCGCAGGACCCAAATTAGTCCAGATGCAACCACTTTCCAAGTCTCTCCGACCTTCACAAAAAAAGTTATTCAAGAATATCTCTTTCTCCTATGTGCTTTCATCCCTAACCCTAACCCTAACCCTTCCGAAAGTCGGAGAAGCTCAAGGATGGTACCGATCGATGCGCGCTACCCCATTTAGTGGGGGTAGAGCCTACTTGCAAGTCTCTCCGACCTTCACAAAAAAAGTTATTCAAGAATATCTCTTTCTCCTATGTGCTTTCATCCCTAACCCTAACCCTAACCCTTCCGAAAGTCGGAGAAGCTCAAGAATGGTACCGATCGATGCGCGCTACCCCATTTAGTGGGGGTAGAGCCTACTTGCAAGTCTCTCCGACCTTCACAAAAAAAGTTATTCAAGAATATCTCTTTCTCCTATGTGCTTTCATCCCTAACCCTAACCCTAACCCTTCCGAAAGTCGGAGAAGCTCAAGGATGGTACTGGTCGATGCGCGCAACCCCATTTAGTGGGGGTAGAGCCTACTTGCAAGTCTCTCCGACCTTCACAAAAAAAGTTATTCAAGAATATCTCCTCAGATTTGGGGGAATTTCGTCGGTCGACCTCTTCCGAAGGTCGTACAAGCTCGGGGATGGTACCAATCGATCCGCAGGACCCAAATTAGTCCAGATGCAACCACTTTCCAAGTCTCTCCGACCTTCACAAAAAAAGTTATTCAAGAATATCTCTTTCTCCTATGTGCTTTCATCCCTATCCCTAACCCTAACCCTTCCGAAAGTCGGAGAAGCTCAAGGATGGTACCGATCGATGCGCGCTACCCCATTTAGTGGGGGTAGAGCCTACTTGCAAGTCTCTCCGACCTTCACAAAAAAAGTTATTCAAGAATATCTCTTTCTCCTATGTGCTTTCATCCCTAACCCTAACCCTAACCCTTCCGAAAGTCGGAGAAGCTCAAGGATGGTACTGATCGATGCGCGCTACCCCATTTAGTGGGGGTAGAGCCTACTTGCAAGTCTCTCCGACCTTCACAAAAAAAGTTATTCAAGAATATCTCCTCAGATTTGGGGGAATTTCGTCGGTCGACCTCTTCCGAAGGTCGTACAAGCTCGGGGATGGTACCAATCGATCTGCAGGACCCAAATTAGTCCAGATGCAACCACTTTCCAAGTCTCTCCGACCTTCACAAAAAAAGTTATTCAAGAATATCTCTTTCTCCTATGTGCTTTCATCCCTAACCCTAACCCTAACCCTTCCGAAAGTCGGAGAAGCTCAAGGATGGTACCGATCGATGCGCGCTACCCCATTTAGTGGGGGTAGAGCCTACTTGCAAGTCTCTCCGACCTTCACAAAAAAAGTTATTCAAGAATATCTCTTTCTCCTATGTGCTTTCATCCCTAACCCTAACCCTAACCCTTCCGAAAGTCGGAGAAGCTCAAGGATGGTAACGATCGATGCGCGCTACCCCATTTAGTGGGGGTAGAGCCTACTTGCAAGTCTCTCCGACCTTCACAAAAAAAGTTATTCAAGAATATCTCTTTCTCCTATGTGCTTTCATCCCTAACCCTAACCCTAACCCTTCCGAAAGTCGGAGAAGCTCAAGGATGGTACCGATCGATGCGCGCTACCCCATTTAGTGGGGGTAGAGCCTACTTTCAAGTCTCTCCGACCTTCACAAAAAAAGTTATTCAAGAATATCTCCTCAGATTTGGGGGAATTTCGTCGGTCGACCTCTTCCGAAGGTCGTACAAGCTCGGGGATGGTACCAATCGATCCGCAGGACCCAAATTAGTCCAGATGCAACCACTTTCCAAGTCTCTCCGACCTTCACAAAAAAAGTTATTCAAGAATATCTCTTTCTCCTATGTGCTTTCATCCCTAACCCTAACCCTAACCCTTCCGAAAGTCGGAGAAGCTCAAGGATGGTACCGATCGATGCGCGCTACCCCATTTAGTGGGGGTAGAGCCTACTTGCAAGTCTCTCCGACCTTCACAAAAAACGTTATTCAAGAATATCTCTTTCTCCTATGTGCTTTCATCCCTAACCCTAACCCTAACCCTTCCGAAAGTCGGAGAAGCTCAAGGATGGTAACGATCGATGCGCGCTACCCCATTTAGTGGGGGTAGAGCCTACTTGCAAGTCTCTCCGACCTTCACAAAAAAAGTTATTCAAGAATATCTCTTTCTCCTATGTGCTTTCATCCCTAACCCTAACCCTAACCCTTCCGAAAGTCGGAGAAGCTCAAGGATGGTACCGATCGATGCGCGCTACCCCATTTAGTGGGGGTAGAGCCTACTTTCAAGTCTCTCCGACCTTCACAAAAAAAGTTATTCAAGAATATCTCCTCAGATTTGGGGGAATTTCGTCGGTCGACCTCTTCCGAAGGTCGTACAAGCTCGGGGATGGTACCAATCGATCCGCAGGACCCAAATTAGTCCAGATGCAACCACTTTCCAAGTCTCTCCGACCTTCACAAAAAAAGTTATTCAAGAATATCTCTTTCTCCTATGTGCTTTCATCCCTAACCCTAACCCTAACCCTTCCGAAAGTCGGAGAAGCTCAAGGATGGTACCGATCGATGTGCGCTACCCCATTTAGTGGGGGTAGAGCCTACTTGCAAGTCTCTCCGACCTTCACAAAAAACGTTATTCAAGAATATCTCTTTCTCCTATGTGCTTTCATCCCTAACCCTAACCCTAACCCTTCCGAAAGTCGGAGAAGCTCAAGGATGGTACCGATCGATGCGCGCTACCCCATTTAGTGGGGGTAGAGCCTACTTGCAAGTCTCTCCGACCTTCACAAAAAAAGTTATTCAAGAATATCTCCTCAGATTTGGGGGAATTTCGTCGGTCGACCTCTTCCGAAGGTCGTACAAGCTCGGGGATGGTACCAATCGATCTGCAGGACCCAAATTAGTCCAGATGCAACCACTTTCCAAGTCTCTCCGACCTTCACAAAAAAAGTTATTCAAGAATATCTCTTTCTCCTATGTGCTTTCATCCCTAACCCTAACCCTAACCCTTCCGAAAGTCGGAGAAGCTCAAGGATGGTACCGATCGATGCGCGCTACCCCATTTAGTGGGGGTAGAGCCTACTTGCAAGTCTCTCCGACCTTCACAAAAAAAGTTATTCAAGAATATCTCTTTCTCCTATGTGCTTTCATCCCTAACCCTAACCCTAACCCTTCCGAAAGTCGGAGAAGCTCAAGGATGGTACCGATCGATGCGCGCTACCCCATTTAGTGGGGGTAGAGCCTACTTTCAAGTCTCTCCGACCTTCACAAAAAAAGTTATTCAAGAATATCTCCTCAGATTTGGGGGAATTTCGTCGGTCGACCTCTTCCGAAGGTCGTACAAGCTCGGGGATGGTACCAATCGATCCGCAGGACCCAAATTAGTCCAGATGCAACCACTTTCCAAGTCTCTCCGACCTTCACAAAAAAAGTTATTCAAGAATATCTCTTTCTCCTATGTGCTTTCATCCCTAACCCTAACCCTAACCCTTCCGAAAGTCGGAGAAGCTCAAGGATGGTACCGATCGATGCGCGCTACCCCATTTAGTGGGGGTAGAGCCTACTTGCAAGTCTCTCCGACCTTCACAAAAAACGTTATTCAAGAATATCTCTTTCTCCTATGTGCTTTCATCCCTAACCCTAACCCTAACCCTTCCGAAAGTCGGAGAAGCTCAAGGATGGTACCGATCGATGCGCGCTACCCCATTTAGTGGGGGTAGAGCCTACTTGCAAGTCTCTCCGACCTTCACAAAAAAAGTTATTCAAGAATATCTCCTCAGATTTGGGGGAATTTCGTCGGTCGACCTCTTCCGAAGGTCGTACAAGCTCGGAGATGGTACCAATCGATCCGCAGGACCCAAATTAGTCCAGATGCAACCACTTTCCAAGTCTCTCCGACCTTCACAAAAAAAGTTATTCAAGAATATCTCTTTCTCCTATGTGCTTTCATCCCTAACCCTAACCCTAACCCTTCCGAAAGTCGGAGAAGCTCAAGGATGGTACCGATCGATGCGCGCTACCCCATTTAGTGGGGGTAGAGCCTACTTGCAAGTCTCTCCGACCTTCACAAAAAAAGTTATTCAAGAATATCTCTTTCTCCTATGTGCTTTCATCCCTAACCCTAACCCTAACCCTTCCGAAAGTCGGAGAAGCTCAAGGATGGTACCGATCGATGCGCGCTACCCCATTTAGTGGGGGTAGAGCCTACTTGCAAGTCTCTCCGACCTTCACAAAAAAAGTTATTCAAGAATATCTCTTTCTCCTATGTGCTTTCATCCCTAACCCTAACCCTAACCCTTCCGAAAGTCGGAGAAGCTCAAGGATGGTACTGGTCGATGCGCGCAACCCCATTTAGTGGGGGTAGAGCCTACTTGCAAGTCTCTCCGACCTTCACAAAAAAAGTTATTCAAGAATATCTCCTCAGATTTGGGGGAATTTCGTCGGTCGACCTCTTCCGAAGGTCGTACAAGCTCGGGGATGGTACCAATCGATCCGCAGGACCCAAATTAGTCCAGATGCAACCACTTTCCAAGTCTCTCCGACCTTCACAAAAAAAGTTATTCAAGAATATCTCTTTCTCCTATGTGCTTTCATCCCTATCCCTAACCCTAACCCTTCCGAAAGTCGGAGAAGCTCAAGGATAGTACCGATCGATGCGCGCTACCCCATTTAGTGGGGGTAGAGCCTACTTGCAAGTCTCTCCGACCTTCACAAAAAAAGTTATTCAAGAATATCTCTTTCTCCTATGTGCTTTCATCCCTAACCCTAACCCTAACCCTTCCGAAAGTCGGAGAAGCTCAAGGATGGTACTGATCGATGCGCGCTACCCCATTTAGTGGGGGTAGAGCCTACTTGCAAGTCTCTCCGACCTTCACAAAAAAAGTTATTCAAGAATATCTCCTCAGATTTGGGGGAATTTCGTCGGTCGACCTCTTCCGAAGGTCGTACAAGCTCGGGGATGGTACCAATCGATCTGCAGGACCCAAATTAGTCCAGATGCAACCACTTTCCAAGTCTCTCCGACCTTCACAAAAAAAGTTATTCAAGAATATCTCTTTCTCCTATGTGCTTTCATCCCTAACCCTAACCCTAACCCTTCCGAAAGTCGGAGAAGCTCAAGGATGGTACCGATCGATGCGCGCTACCCCATTTAGTGGGGGTAGAGCCTACTTGCAAGTCTCTCCGACCTTCACAAAAAAAGTTATTCAAGAATATCTCTTTCTCCTATGTGCTTTCATCCCTAACCCTAACCCTAACCCTTCCGAAAGTCGGAGAAGCTCAAGGATGGTAACGATCGATGCGCGCTACCCCATTTAGTGGGGGTAGAGCCTACTTGCAAGTCTTTCCGACCTTCACAAAAAAAGTTATTCAAGAATATCTCTTTCTCCTATGTGCTTTCATCCCTAACCCTAACCCTAACCCTTCCGAAAGTCGGAGGAGCTCAAGGATGGTACCGATCGATGCGCGCTACCCCATTTAGTGGGGGTAGAGCCTACTTTCAAGTCTCTCCGACCTTCACAAAAAAAGTTATTCAAGAATATCTCCTCAGATTTGGGGGAATTTCGTCGGTCGACCTCTTCCGAAGGTCGTACAAGCTCGGGGATGGTACCAATCGATCCGCAGGACCCAAATTAGTCCAGATGCAACCACTTTCCAAGTCTCTCCGACCTTCACAAAAAAAGTTATTCAAGAATATCTCTTTCTCCTATGTGCTTTCATCCCTAACCCTAACCCTTCCGAAAGTCGGAGAAGCTCAAGGATGGTACCGATCGATGCGCGCTACCCCATTTAGTGGGGGTAGAGCCTACTTGCAAGTCTCTCCGACCTTCACAAAAAACGTTATTCAAGAATATCTCTTTCTCCTATGTGCTTTCATCCCTAACCCTAACCCTAACCCTTCCGAAAGTCGGAGAAGCTCAAGGATGGTACCGATCGATGCGCGCTACCCCATTTAGTGGGGGTAGAGCCTACTTGCAAGTCTCTCCGACCTTCACAAAAAAAGTTATTCAAGAATATCTCCTCAGATTTGGGGGAATTTCGTCGGTCGACCTCTTCCGAAGGTCGTACAAGCTCGGGGATGGTACCAATCGATCTGCAGGACCCAAATTAGTCCAGATGCAACCACTTTCCAAGTCTCTCCGACCTTCACAAAAAAAGTTATTCAAGAATATCTCTTTCTCCTATGTGCTTTCATCCCTAACCCTAACCCTAACCCTTCCGAAAGTCGGAGAAGCTCAAGGATGGTACCGATCGATGCGCGCTACCCCATTTAGTGGGGGTAGAGCCTACTTGCAAGTCTCTCCGACCTTCACAAAAAAAGTTATTCAAGAATATCTCTTTCTCCTATGTGCTTTCATCCCTAACCCTAACCCTAACCCTTCCGAAAGTCGGAGAAGCTCAAGGATGGTACCGATCGATGCGCGCTACCCCATTTAGTGGGGGTAGAGCCTACTTGCAAGTCTCTCCGACCTTCACAAAAAAAGTTATTCAAGAATATCTCTTTCTCCTATGTGCTTTCATCCCTAACCCTAACCCTAACCCTTCCGAAAGTCGGAGAAGCTCAAGGATGGTACCGATCGATGCGCGCAACCCCATTTAGTGGGGGTAGAGCCTACTTGCAAGTCTCTCCGACCTTCACAAAAAAAGTTATTCAAGAATATCTCCTCAGATTTGGGGGAATTTCGTCGGTCGACCTCTTCCGAAGGTCGTACAAGCTCGGGGATGGTACCAATCGATCCGCAGGACCCAAATTAGTCCAGATGCAACCACTTTCCAAGTCTCTCCGACCTTCACAAAAAAAGTTATTCAAGAATATCTCTTTCTCCTATGTGCTTTCATCCCTAACCCTAACCCTAACCCTTCCGAAAGTCGGAGAAGCTCAAGGATGGTACCGATCGATGCGCGCTACCCCATTTAGTGGGGGTAGAGCCTACTTGCAAGTCTCTCCGACCTTCACAAAAAAAGTTATTCAAGAATATCTCTTTCTCCTATGTGCTTTCATCCCTAACCCTAACCCTAACCCTTCCGAAAGTCGGAGAAGCTCAAGAATGGTACCGATCGATGCGCGCTACCCCATTTAGTGGGGGTAGAGCCTACTTGCAAGTCTCTCCGACCTTCACAAAAAAAGTTATTCAAGAATATCTCTTTCTCCTATGTGCTTTCATCCCTAACCCTAACCCTAACCCTTCCGAAAGTCGGAGAAGCTCAAGGATGGTACTGGTCGATGCGCGCAACCCCATTTAGTGGGGGTAGAGCCTACTTGCAAGTCTCTCCGACCTTCACAAAAAAAGTTATTCAAGAATATCTCCTCAGATTTGGGGGAATTTCGTCGGTCGACCTCTTCCGAAGGTCGTACAAGCTCGGGGATGGTACCAATCGATCCGCAGGACCCAAATTAGTCCAGATGCAACCACTTTCCAAGTCTCTCCGACCTTCACAAAAAAAGTTATTCAAGAATATCTCTTTCTCCTATGTGCTTTCATCCCTATCCCTAACCCTAACCCTTCCGAAAGTCGGAGAAGCTCAAGGATGGTACCGATCGATGCGCGCTACCCCATTTAGTGGGGGTAGAGCCTACTTGCAAGTCTCTCCGACCTTCACAAAAAAAGTTATTCAAGAATATCTCTTTCTCCTATGTGCTTTCATCCCTAACCCTAACCCTAACCCTTCCGAAAGTCGGAGAAGCTCAAGGATGGTACTGATCGATGCGCGCTACCCCATTTAGTGGGGGTAGAGCCTACTTGCAAGTCTCTCCGACCTTCACAAAAAAAGTTATTCAAGAATATCTCCTCAGATTTGGGGGAATTTCGTCGGTCGACCTCTTCCGAAGGTCGTACAAGCTCGGGGATGGTACCAATCGATCTGCAGGACCCAAATTAGTCCAGATGCAACCACTTTCCAAGTCTCTCCGACCTTCACAAAAAAAGTTATTCAAGAATATCTCTTTCTCCTATGTGCTTTCATCCCTAACCCTAACCCTAACCCTTCCGAAAGTCGGAGAAGCTCAAGGATGGTACCGATCGATGCGCGCTACCCCATTTAGTGGGGGTAGAGCCTACTTGCAAGTCTCTCCGACCTTCACAAAAAACGTTATTCAAGAATATCTCTTTCTCCTATGTGCTTTCATCCCTAACCCTAACCCTAACCCTTCCGAAAGTCGGAGAAGCTCAAGGATGGTAACGATCGATGCGCGCTACCCCATTTAGTGGGGGTAGAGCCTACTTGCAAGTCTCTCCGACCTTCACAAAAAAAGTTATTCAAGAATATCTCTTTCTCCTATGTGCTTTCATCCCTAACCCTAACCCTAACCCTTCCGAAAGTCGGAGAAGCTCAAGGATGGTACCGATCGATGCGCGCTACCCCATTTAGTGGGGGTAGAGCCTACTTTCAAGTCTCTCCGACCTTCACAAAAAAAGTTATTCAAGAATATCTCCTCAGATTTGGGGGAATTTCGTCGGTCGACCTCTTCCGAAGGTCGTACAAGCTCGGGGATGGTACCAATCGATCCGCAGGACCCAAATTAGTCCAGATGCAACCACTTTCCAAGTCTCTCCGACCTTCACAAAAAAAGTTATTCAAGAATATCTCTTTCTCCTATGTGCTTTCATCCCTAACCCTAACCCTAACCCTTCCGAAAGTCGGAGAAGCTCAAGGATGGTACCGATCGATGTGCGCTACCCCATTTAGTGGGGGTAGAGCCTACTTGCAAGTCTCTCCGACCTTCACAAAAAACGTTATTCAAGAATATCTCTTTCTCCTATGTGCTTTCATCCCTAACCCTAACCCTAACCCTTCCGAAAGTCGGAGAAGCTCAAGGATGGTACCGATCGATGCGCGCTACCCCATTTAGTGGGGGTAGAGCCTACTTGCAAGTCTCTCCGACCTTCACAAAAAAAGTTATTCAAGAATATCTCCTCAGATTTGGGGGAATTTCGTCGGTCGACCTCTTCCGAAGGTCGTACAAGCTCGGAGATGGTACCAATCGATCTGCAGGACCCAAATTAGTCCAGATGCAACCACTTTCCAAGTCTCTCCGACCTTCACAAAAAAAGTTATTCAAGAATATCTCTTTCTCCTATGTGCTTTCATCCCTAACCCTAACCCTAACCCTTCCGAAAGTCGGAGAAGCTCAAGGATGGTACCGATCGATGCGCGCTACCCCATTTAGTGGGGGTAGAGCCTACTTGCAAGTCTCTCCGACCTTCACAAAAAAAGTTATTCAAGAATATCTCTTTCTCCTATGTGCTTTCATCCCTAACCCTAACCCTAACCCTTCCGAAAGTCGGAGAAGCTCAAGGATGGTACCGATCGATGCGCGCTACCCCATTTAGTGGGGGTAGAGCCTACTTTCAAGTCTCTCCGACCTTCACAAAAAAAGTTATTCAAGAATATCTCCTCAGATTTGGGGGAATTTCGTCGGTCGACCTCTTCCGAAGGTCGTACAAGCTCGGGGATGGTACCAATCGATCCGCAGGACCCAAATTAGTCCAGATGCAACCACTTTCCAAGTCTCTCCGACCTTCACAAAAAAAGTTATTCAAGAATATCTCTTTCTCCTATGTGCTTTCATCCCTAACCCTAACCCTAACCCTTCCGAAAGTCGGAGAAGCTCAAGGATGGTACCGATCGATGCGCGCTACCCCATTTAGTGGGGGTAGAGCCTACTTGCAAGTCTCTCCGACCTTCACAAAAAACGTTATTCAAGAATATCTCTTTCTCCTATGTGCTTTCATCCCTAACCCTAACCCTAACCCTTCCGAAAGTCGGAGAAGCTCAAGGATGGTACCGATCGATGCGCGCTACCCCATTTAGTGGGGGTAGAGCCTACTTGCAAGTCTCTCCGACCTTCACAAAAAAAGTTATTCAAGAATATCTCCTCAGATTTGGGGGAATTTCGTCGGTCGACCTCTTCCGAAGGTCGTACAAGCTCGGAGATGGTACCAATCGATCCGCAGGACCCAAATTAGTCCAGATGCAACCACTTTCCAAGTCTCTCCGACCTTCACAAAAAAAGTTATTCAAGAATATCTCTTTCTCCTATGTGCTTTCATCCCTAACCCTAACCCTAACCCTTCCGAAAGTCGGAGAAGCTCAAGGATGGTACCGATCGATGCGCGCTACCCCATTTAGTGGGGGTAGAGCCTACTTGCAAGTCTCTCCGACCTTCACAAAAAAAGTTATTCAAGAATATCTCTTTCTCCTATGTGCTTTCATCCCTAACCCTAACCCTAACCCTTCCGAAAGTCGGAGAAGCTCAAGGATGGTACCGATCGATGCGCGCTACCCCATTTAGTGGGGGTAGAGCCTACTTGCAAGTCTCTCCGACCTTCACAAAAAAAGTTATTCAAGAATATCTCTTTCTCCTATGTGCTTTCATCCCTAACCCTAACCCTAACCCTTCCGAAAGTCGGAGAAGCTCAAGGATGGTACTGGTCGATGCGCGCAACCCCATTTAGTGGGGGTAGAGCCTACTTGCAAGTCTCTCCGACCTTCACAAAAAAAGTTATTCAAGAATATCTCCTCAGATTTGGGGGAATTTCGTCGGTCGACCTCTTCCGAAGGTCGTACAAGCTCGGGGATGGTACCAATCGATCCGCAGGACCCAAATTAGTCCAGATGCAACCACTTTCCAAGTCTCTCCGACCTTCACAAAAAAAGTTATTCAAGAATATCTCTTTCTCCTATGTGCTTTCATCCCTATCCCTAACCCTAACCCTTCCGAAAGTCGGAGAAGCTCAAGGATAGTACCGATCGATGCGCGCTACCCCATTTAGTGGGGGTAGAGCCTACTTGCAAGTCTCTCCGACCTTCACAAAAAAAGTTATTCAAGAATATCTCTTTCTCCTATGTGCTTTCATCCCTAACCCTAACCCTAACCCTTCCGAAAGTCGGAGAAGCTCAAGGATGGTACTGATCGATGCGCGCTACCCCATTTAGTGGGGGTAGAGCCTACTTGCAAGTCTCTCCGACCTTCACAAAAAAAGTTATTCAAGAATATCTCCTCAGATTTGGGGGAATTTCGTCGGTCGACCTCTTCCGAAGGTCGTACAAGCTCGGGGATGGTACCAATCGATCTGCAGGACCCAAATTAGTCCAGATGCAACCACTTTCCAAGTCTCTCCGACCTTCACAAAAAAAGTTATTCAAGAATATCTCTTTCTCCTATGTGCTTTCATCCCTAACCCTAACCCTAACCCTTCCGAAAGTCGGAGAAGCTCAAGGATGGTACCGATCGATGCGCGCTACCCCATTTAGTGGGGGTAGAGCCTACTTGCAAGTCTCTCCGACCTTCACAAAAAAAGTTATTCAAGAATATCTCTTTCTCCTATGTGCTTTCATCCCTAACCCTAACCCTAACCCTTCCGAAAGTCGGAGAAGCTCAAGGATGGTAACGATCGATGCGCGCTACCCCATTTAGTGGGGGTAGAGCCTACTTGCAAGTCTTTCCGACCTTCACAAAAAAAGTTATTCAAGAATATCTCTTTCTCCTATGTGCTTTCATCCCTAACCCTAACCCTAACCCTTCCGAAAGTCGGAGGAGCTCAAGGATGGTACCGATCGATGCGCGCTACCCCATTTAGTGGGGGTAGAGCCTACTTTCAAGTCTCTCCGACCTTCACAAAAAAAGTTATTCAAGAATATCTCCTCAGATTTGGGGGAATTTCGTCGGTCGACCTCTTCCGAAGGTCGTACAAGCTCGGGGATGGTACCAATCGATCCGCAGGACCCAAATTAGTCCAGATGCAACCACTTTCCAAGTCTCTCCGACCTTCACAAAAAAAGTTATTCAAGAATATCTCTTTCTCCTATGTGCTTTCATCCCTAACCCTAACCCTTCCGAAAGTCGGAGAAGCTCAAGGATGGTACCGATCGATGCGCGCTACCCCATTTAGTGGGGGTAGAGCCTACTTGCAAGTCTCTCCGACCTTCACAAAAAACGTTATTCAAGAATATCTCTTTCTCCTATGTGCTTTCATCCCTAACCCTAACCCTAACCCTTCCGAAAGTCGGAGAAGCTCAAGGATGGTACCGATCGATGCGCGCTACCCCATTTAGTGGGGGTAGAGCCTACTTGCAAGTCTCTCCGACCTTCACAAAAAAAGTTATTCAAGAATATCTCCTCAGATTTGGGGGAATTTCGTCGGTCGACCTCTTCCGAAGGTCGTACAAGCTCGGGGATGGTACCAATCGATCTGCAGGACCCAAATTAGTCCAGATGCAACCACTTTCCAAGTCTCTCCGACCTTCACAAAAAAAGTTATTCAAGAATATCTCTTTCTCCTATGTGCTTTCATCCCTAACCCTAACCCTAACCCTTCCGAAAGTCGGAGAAGCTCAAGGATGGTACCGATCGATGCGCGCTACCCCATTTAGTGGGGGTAGAGCCTACTTGCAAGTCTCTCCGACCTTCACAAAAAAAGTTATTCAAGAATATCTCTTTCTCCTATGTGCTTTCATCCCTAACCCTAACCCTAACCCTTCCGAAAGTCGGAGAAGCTCAAGGATGGTACCTATCGATGCGCGCTACCCCATTTAGTGGGGGTAGAGCCTACTTTCAAGTCTCTCCGACCTTCACAAAAAAAGTTATTCAAGAATATCTCCTCAGATTTGGGGGAATTTCGTCGGTCGACCTCTTCCGAAGGTCGTACAAGCTCGGGGATGGTACCAATCGATCCGCAGGACCCAAATTAGTCCAGATGCAACCACTTTCCAAGTCTCTCCGACCTTCACAAAAAAAGTTATTCAAGAATATCTCTTTCTCCTATGTGCTTTCATCCCTAACCCTAACCCTAACCCTTCCGAAAGTCGGAGAAGCTCAAGGATGGTACCGATCGATGCGCGCAACCCCATTTAGTGGGGGTAGAGCCTACTTGCAAGTCTCTCCGACCTTCACAAAAAACGTTATTCAAGAATATCTCTTTCTCCTATGTGCTTTCATCCCTAACCCTAACCCTAACCCTTCTGAAAGTCGGAGAAGCTCAAGGATGGTACCGATCGATGCGCGCTACCCCATTTAGTGGGGGTAGAGCCTACTTGCAAGTCTCTCCGACCTTCACAAAAAAAGTTATTCAAGAATATCTCTTTCTCCTATGTGCTTTCATCCCTAACCCTAACCCTAACCCTTCCGAAAGTCGGAGAAGCTCAAGGATGGTACTGGTCGATGCGCGCAACCCCATTTAGTGGGGGTAGAGCCTACTTGCAAGTCTCTCCGACCTTCACAAAAAAAGTTATTCAAGAATATCTCCTCAGATTTGGGGGAATTTCGTCGGTCGACCTCTTCCGAAGGTCGTACAAGCTCGGGGATGGTACCAATCGATCCGCAGGACCCAAATTAGTCCAGATGCAACCACTTTCCAAGTCTCTCCGACCTTCACAAAAAAAGTTATTCAAGAATATCTCTTTCTCCTATGTGCTTTCATCCCTAACCCTAACCCTAACCCTTCCGAAAGTCGGAGAAGCTCAAGGATGGTACCGATCGATGCGCGCTACCCCATTTAGTGGGGGTAGAGCCTACTTGCAAGTCTCTCCGACCTTCACAAAAAAAGTTATTCAAGAATATCTCTTTCTCCTATGTGCTTTCATCCCTAACCCTAACCCTAACCCTTCCGAAAGTCGGAGAAGCTCAAGGATGGTACCTATCGATGCGCGCTACCCCATTTAGTGGGGGTAGAGCCTACTTTCAAGTCTCTCCGACCTTCACAAAAAAAGTTATTCAAGAATATCTCCTCAGATTTGGGGGAATTTCGTCGGTCGACCTCTTCCGAAGGTCGTACAAGCTCGGGGATGGTACCAATCGATCCGCAGGACCCAAATTAGTCCAGATGCAACCACTTTCCAAGTCTCTCCGACCTTCACAAAAAAAGTTATTCAAGAATATCTCTTTCTCCTATGTGCTTTCATCCCTAACCCTAACCCTAACCCTTCCGAAAGTCGGAGAAGCTCAAGGATGGTACCGATCGATGCGCGCAACCCCATTTAGTGGGGGTAGAGCCTACTTGCAAGTCTCTCCGACCTTCACAAAAAAAGTTATTCAAGAATATCTCCTCAGATTTGGGGGAATTTCGTCGGTCGACCTCTTCCGAAGGTCGTACAAGCTCGGGGATGGTACCAATCGATCCGCAGGACCCAAATTAGTCCAGATGCAACCACTTTCCAAGTCTCTCCGACCTTCACAAAAAAAGTTATTCAAGAATATCTCTTTCTCCTATGTGCTTTCATCCCTATCCCTAACCCTAACCCTTCCGAAAGTCGGAGAAGCTCAAGGATGGTACCGATCGATGCGCGCTACCCCATTTAGTGGGGGTAGAGCCTACTTGCAAGTCTCTCCGACCTTTACAAAAAAAGTTATTCAAGAATATCTCTTTCTCCTATGTGCTTTCATCCCTAACCCTAACCCTAACCCTTCCGAAAGTCGGAGAAGCTCAAGGATGGTACCGATCGATGCGCGCTACCCCATTTAGTGGGGGTAGAGCCTACTTGCAAGTCTCTCCGACCTTCACAAAAAAAGTTATTCAAGAATATCTCCTCAGATTTGGGGGAATTTCGTCGGTCGACCTCTTCCGAAGGTCGTACAAGCTCGGGGATGGTACCAATCGATCCGCAGGACCCAAATTAGTCCAGATGCAACCACTTTCCAAGTCTCTCCGACCTTCACAAAAAAAGTTATTCAAGAATATCTCTTTCTCCTATGTGCTTTCATCCCTATCCCTAACCCTAACCCTTCCGAAAGTCGGAGAAGCTCAAGGATGGTACCGATCGATGCGCGCTACCCCATTTAGTGGGGGTAGAGCCTACTTGCAAGTCTCTCCGACCTTCACAAAAAAAGTTATTCAAGAATATCTCCTCAGATTTGGGGGAATTTCGTCGGTCGACCTCTTCCGAAGGTCGTACAAGCTCGGGGATGGTACCAATCGATCTGCAGGACCCAAATTAGTCCAGATGCAACCACTTTCCAAGTCTCTCCGACCTTCACAAAAAAAGTTATTCAAGAATATCTCTTTCTCCTATGTGCTTTCATCCCTATCCCTAACCCTAACCCTTCCGAAAGTCGGAGAAGCTCAAGGATGGTACCGATCGATGTGCGCTACCCCATTTAGTGGGGGTAGAGCCTACTTGCAAGTCTCTCCGACCTTCACAAAAAAAGTTATTCAAGAATATCTCTTTCTCCTATGTGCTTTCATCCCTAACCCTAACCCTAACCCTTCCGAAAGTCGGAGAAGCTCAAGAATGGTACCTATCGATGCGTGCTACCCCATTTAGTGGGGGTAGAGCCTACTTTCAAGTCTCTCCGACCTTCACAAAAAAAGTTATTCAAGAATATCTCCTCAGATTTGGGGGAATTTCGTCGGTCGACCTCTTCCGAAGGTCGTACAAGCTCGGGGATGGTACCAATCGATCCGCAGGACCCAAATTAGTCCAGATGCAACCACTTTCCAAGTCTCTCCGACCTTCACAAAAAAAGTTATTCAAGAATATCTCTTTCTCCTATGTGCTTTCATCCCTAACCCTAACCCTAACCCTTCCGAAAGTCGGAGAAGCTCAAGGATGGTACCGATCGATGCGCGCTACCCCATTTAGTGGGGGTAGAGCCTACTTGCAAGTCTCTCCGACCTTCACAAAAAACGTTATTCAAGAATATCTCTTTCTCCTATGTGCTTTCATCCCTAACCCTAACCCTAACCCTTCTGAAAGTCGGAGAAGCTCAAGGATGGTACCGATCGATGCGCGCTACCCCATTTAGTGGGGGTAGAGCCTACTTGCAAGTCTCTCCGACCTTCACAAAAAAAGTTATTCAAGAATATCTCCTCAGATTTGGGGGAATTTCGTCGGTCGACCTCTTCCGAAGGTCGTACAAGCTCGGAGATGGTACCAATCGATCCGCAGGACCCAAATTAGTCCAGATGCAACCACTTTCCAAGTCTCTCCGACCTTCACAAAAAAAGTTATTCAAGAATATCTCTTTCTCCTATGTGCTTTCATCCCTAACCCTAACCCTAACCCTTCCGAAAGTCGGAGAAGCTCAAGGATGGTACCGATCGATGCGCGCTACCCCATTTAGTGGGGGTAGAGCCTACTTGCAAGTCTCTCCGACCTTCACAAAAAAAGTTATTCAAGAATATCTCTTTCTCCTATGTGCTTTCATCCCTAACCCTAACCCTAACCCTTCCGAAAGTCGGAGAAGCTCAAGGATGGTACCGATCGATGCGCGCTACCCCATTTAGTGGGGGTAGAGCCTACTTGCAAGTCTCTCCGACCTTCACAAAAAAAGTTATTCAAGAATATCTCTTTCTCCTATGTGCTTTCATCCCTAACCCTAACCCTAACCCTTCCGAAAGTCGGAGAAGCTCAAGGATGGTACTGGTCGATGCGCGCAACCCCATTTAGTGGGGGTAGAGCCTACTTGCAAGTCTCTCCGACCTTCACAAAAAAAGTTATTCAAGAATATCTCCTCAGATTTGGGGGAATTTCGTCGGTCGACCTCTTCCGAAGGTCGTACAAGCTCGGGGATGGTACCAATCGATCCGCAGGACCCAAATTAGTCCAGATGCAACCACTTTCCAAGTCTCTCCGACCTTCACAAAAAAAGTTATTCAAGAATATCTCTTTCTCCTATGTGCTTTCATCCCTATCCCTAACCCTAACCCTTCCGAAAGTCGGAGAAGCTCAAGGATGGTACCGATCGATGCGCGCTACCCCATTTAGTGGGGGTAGAGCCTACTTGCAAGTCTCTCCGACCTTCACAAAAAAAGTTATTCAAGAATATCTCTTTCTCCTATGTGCTTTCATCCCTAACCCTAACCCTAACCCTTCCGAAAGTCGGAGAAGCTCAAGGATGGTACCGATCGATGCGCGCTACCCCATTTAGTGGGGGTAGAGCCTACTTGCAAGTCTCTCCGACCTTCACAAAAAAAGTTATTCAAGAATATCTCTTTCTCCTATGTGCTTTCATCCCTAACCCTAACCCTAACCCTTCCGAAAGTCGGAGGAGCTCAAGGATGGTACCGATCGATGCGCGCTACCCCATTTAGTGGGGGTAGAGCCTACTTGCAAGTCTCTCCGACCTTCACAAAAAAAGTTATTCAAGAATATCTCTTTCTCCTATGTGCTTTCATCCCTAACCCTAACCCTAACCCTTCCGAAAGTCGGAGAAGCTCAAGGATGGTACCGATCGATGCGCGCTACCCCATTTAGTGGGGGTAGAGCCTACTTGCAAGTCTCTCCGACCTTCACAAAAAAAGTTATTCAAGAATATCTCTTTCTCCTATGTGCTTTCATCCCTAACCCTAACCCTAACCCTTCCGAAAGTCGGAGGAGCTCAAGGATGGTACCGATCGATGCGCGCTACCCCATTTAGTGGGGGTAGAGCCTACTTTCAAGTCTCTCCGACCTTCACAAAAAAAGTTATTCAAGAATATCTCCTCAGATTTGGGGGAATTTCGTCGGTCGACCTCTTCCGAAGGTCGTACAAGCTCGGGGATGGTACCAATCGATCCGCAGGACCCAAATTAGTCCAGATGCAACCACTTTCCAAGTCTCTCCGACCTTCACAAAAAAAGTTATTCAAGAATATCTCTTTCTCCTATGTGCTTTCATCCCTAACCCTAACCCTAACCCTTCCGAAAGTCGGAGAAGCTCAAGGATGGTACCGATCGATGCGCGCTACCCCATTTAGTGGGGGTAGAGCCTACTTGCAAGTCTCTCCGACCTTCACAAAAAACGTTATTCAAGAATATCTCTTTCTCCTATGTGCTTTCATCCCTAACCCTAACCCTAACCCTTCCGAAAGTCGGAGAAGCTCAAGGATGGTACCGATCGATGCGCGCTACCCCATTTAGTGGGGGTAGAGCCTACTTGCAAGTCTCTCCGACCTTCACAAAAAAAGTTATTCAAGAATATCTCCTCAGATTTGGGGGAATTTCGTCGGTCGACCTCTTCCGAAGGTCGTACAAGCTCGGGGATGGTACCAATCGATCTGCAGGACCCAAATTAGTCCAGATGCAACCACTTTCCAAGTCTCTCCGACCTTCACAAAAAAAGTTATTCAAGAATATCTCTTTCTCCTATGTGCTTTCATCCCTAACCCTAACCCTAACCCTTCCGAAAGTCGGAGAAGCTCAAGGATGGTACCGATCGATGCGCGCTACCCCATTTAGTGGGGGTAGAGCCTACTTGCAAGTCTCTCCGACCTTCACAAAAAAAGTTATTCAAGAATATCTCTTTCTCCTATGTGCTTTCATCCCTAACCCTAACCCTAACCCTTCCGAAAGTCGGAGAAGCTCAAGGATGGTACCTATCGATGCGCGCTACCCCATTTAGTGGGGGTAGAGCCTACTTTCAAGTCTCTCCGACCTTCACAAAAAAAGTTATTCAAGAATATCTCCTCAGATTTGGGGGAATTTCGTCGGTCGACCTCTTCCGAAGGTCGTACAAGCTCGGGGATGGTACCAATCGATCCGCAGGACCCAAATTAGTCCAGATGCAACCACTTTCCAAGTCTCTCCGACCTTCACAAAAAAAGTTATTCAAGAATATCTCTTTCTCCTATGTGCTTTCATCCCTAACCCTAACCCTAACCCTTCCGAAAGTCGGAGAAGCTCAAGGATGGTACCGATCGATGCGCGCTACCCCATTTAGTGGGGGTAGAGCCTACTTGCAAGTCTCTCCGACCTTCACAAAAAACGTTATTCAAGAATATCTCTTTCTCCTATGTGCTTTCATCCCTAACCCTAACCCTAACCCTTCTGAAAGTCGGAGAAGCTCAAGGATGGTACCGATCGATGCGCGCTACCCCATTTAGTGGGGGTAGAGCCTACTTGCAAGTCTCTCCGACCTTCACAAAAAAAGTTATTCAAGAATATCTCCTCAGATTTGGGGGAATTTCGTCGGTCGACCTCTTCCGAAGGTCGTACAAGCTCGGAGATGGTACCAATCGATCCGCAGGACCCAAATTAGTCCAGATGCAACCACTTTCCAAGTCTCTCCGACCTTCACAAAAAAAGTTATTCAAGAATATCTCTTTCTCCTATGTGCTTTCATCCCTAACCCTAACCCTAACCCTTCCGAAAGTCGGAGAAGCTCAAGGATGGTACCGATCGATGCGCGCTACCCCATTTAGTGGGGGTAGAGCCTACTTGCAAGTCTCTCCGACCTTCACAAAAAAAGTTATTCAAGAATATCTCTTTCTCCTATGTGCTTTCATCCCTAACCCTAACCCTAACCCTTCCGAAAGTCGGAGAAGCTCAAGGATGGTACCGATCGATGCGCGCTACCCCATTTAGTGGGGGTAGAGCCTACTTGCAAGTCTCTCCGACCTTCACAAAAAAAGTTATTCAAGAATATCTCTTTCTCCTATGTGCTTTCATCCCTAACCCTAACCCTAACCCTTCCGAAAGTCGGAGAAGCTCAAGGATGGTACTGATCGATGCGCGCTACCCCATTTAGTGGGGGTAGAGCCTACTTGCAAGTCTCTCCGACCTTCACAAAAAAAGTTATTCAAGAATATCTCCTCAGATTTGGGGGAATTTCGTCGGTCGACCTCTTCCGAAGGTCGTACAAGCTCGGGGATGGTACCAATCGATCTGCAGGACCCAAATTAGTCCAGATGCAACCACTTTCCAAGTCTCTCCGACCTTCACAAAAAAAGTTATTCAAGAATATCTCTTTCTCCTATGTGCTTTCATCCCTAACCCTAACCCTAACCCTTCCGAAAGTCGGAGAAGCTCAAGGATGGTACCGATCGATGCGCGCTACCCCATTTAGTGGGGGTAGAGCCTACTTGCAAGTCTCTCCGACCTTCACAAAAAAAGTTATTCAAGAATATCTCTTTCTCCTATGTGCTTTCATCCCTAACCCTAACCCTAACCCTTCCGAAAGTCGGAGAAGCTCAAGGATGGTAACGATCGATGCGCGCTACCCCATTTAGTGGGGGTAGAGCCTACTTGCAAGTCTCTCCGACCTTCACAAAAAAAGTTATTCAAGAATATCTCTTTCTCCTATGTGCTTTCATCCCTAACCCTAACCCTAACCCTTCCGAAAGTCGGAGGAGCTCAAGGATGGTACCGATCGATGCGCGCTACCCCATTTAGTGGGGGTAGAGCCTACTTTCAAGTCTCTCCGACCTTCACAAAAAAAGTTATTCAAGAATATCTCCTCAGATTTGGGGGAATTTCGTCGGTCGACCTCTTCCGAAGGTCGTACAAGCTCGGGGATGGTACCAATCGATCCGCAGGACCCAAATTAGTCCAGATGCAACCACTTTCCAAGTCTCTCCGACCTTCACAAAAAAAGTTATTCAAGAATATCTCTTTCTCCTATGTGCTTTCATCCCTAACCCTAACCCTAACCCTTCCGAAAGTCGGAGAAGCTCAAGGATGGTACCGATCGATGCGCGCTACCCCATTTAGTGGGGGTAGAGCCTACTTGCAAGTCTCTCCGACCTTCACAAAAAACGTTATTCAAGAATATCTCTTTCTCCTATGTGCTTTCATCCCTAACCCTAACCCTAACCCTTCCGAAAGTCGGAGAAGCTCAAGGATGGTACCGATCGATGCGCGCTACCCCATTTAGTGGGGGTAGAGCCTACTTGCAAGTCTCTCCGACCTTCACAAAAAAAGTTATTCAAGAATATCTCCTCAGATTTGGGGGAATTTCGTCGGTCGACCTCTTCCGAAGGTCGTACAAGCTCGGGGATGGTACCAATCGATCTGCAGGACCCAAATTAGTCCAGATGCAACCACTTTCCAAGTCTCTCCGACCTTCACAAAAAAAGTTATTCAAGAATATCTCTTTCTCCTATGTGCTTTCATCCCTAACCCTAACCCTAACCCTTCCGAAAGTCGGAGAAGCTCAAGGATGGTACCGATCGATGCGCGCTACCCCATTTAGTGGGGGTAGAGCCTACTTGCAAGTCTCTCCGACCTTCACAAAAAAAGTTATTCAAGAATATCTCTTTCTCCTATGTGCTTTCATCCCTAACCCTAACCCTAACCCTTCCGAAAGTCGGAGAAGCTCAAGGATGGTACCGATCGATGCGCGCTACCCCATTTAGTGGGGGTAGAGCCTACTTGCAAGTCTCTCCGACCTTCACAAAAAACGTTATTCAAGAATATCTCTTTCTCCTATGTGCTTTCATCCCTAACCCTAACCCTAACCCTTCCGAAAGTCGGAGAAGCTCAAGGATGGTACCGATCGATGCGCGCTACCCCATTTAGTGGGGGTAGAGCCTACTTGCAAGTCTCTCCGACCTTCACAAAAAAAGTTATTCAAGAATATCTCCTCAGATTTGGGGGAATTTCGTCGGTCGACCTCTTCCGAAGGTCGTACAAGCTCGGGGATGGTACCAATCGATCTGCAGGACCCAAATTAGTCCAGATGCAACCACTTTCCAAGTCTCTCCGACCTTCACAAAAAAAGTTATTCAAGAATATCTCTTTCTCCTATGTGCTTTCATCCCTAACCCTAACCCTAACCCTTCCGAAAGTCGGAGAAGCTCAAGGATGGTACCGATCGATGCGCGCTACCCCATTTAGTGGGGGTAGAGCCTACTTGCAAGTCTCTCCGACCTTCACAAAAAAAGTTATTCAAGAATATCTCTTTCTCCTATGTGCTTTCATCCCTAACCCTAACCCTAACCCTTCCGAAAGTCGGAGAAGCTCAAGGATGGTACCTATCGATGCGCGCTACCCCATTTAGTGGGGGTAGAGCCTACTTTCAAGTCTCTCCGACCTTCACAAAAAAAGTTATTCAAGAATATCTCCTCAGATTTGGGGGAATTTCGTCGGTCGACCTCTTCCGAAGGTCGTACAAGCTCGGGGATGGTACCAATCGATCCGCAGGACCCAAATTAGTCCAGATGCAACCACTTTCCAAGTCTCTCCGACCTTCACAAAAAAAGTTATTCAAGAATATTTCTTTCTCCTATGTGCTTTCATCCCTAACCCTAACCCTAACCCTTCCGAAAGTCGGAGAAGCTCAAGGATGGTACCGATCGATGCGCGCTACCCCATTTAGTGGGGGTAGAGCCTACTTGCAAGTCTCTCCGACCTTCACAAAAAACGTTATTCAAGAATATCTCTTTCTCCTATGTGCTTTCATCCCTAACCCTAACCCTAACCCTTCTGAAAGTCGGAGAAGCTCAAGGATGGTACCGATCGATGCGCGCTACCCCATTTAGTGGGGGTAGAGCCTACTTGCAAGTCTCTCCGACCTTCACAAAAAAAGTTATTCAAGAATATCTCCTCAGATTTGGGGGAATTTCGTCGGTCGACCTCTTCCGAAGGTCGTACAAGCTCGGAGATGGTACCAATCGATCCGCAGGACCCAAATTAGTCCAGATGCAACCACTTTCCAAGTCTCTCCGACCTTCACAAAAAAAGTTATTCAAGAATATCTCTTTCTCCTATGTGCTTTCATCCCTAACCCTAACCCTAACCCTTCCGAAAGTCGGAGAAGCTCAAGGATGGTACCGATCGATGCGCGCTACCCCATTTAGTGGGGGTAGAGCCTACTTGCAAGTCTCTCCGACCTTCACAAAAAAAGTTATTCAAGAATATCTCTTTCTCCTATGTGCTTTCATCCCTAACCCTAACCCTAACCCTTCCGAAAGTCGGAGAAGCTCAAGGATGGTACCGATCGATGCGCGCTACCCCATTTAGTGGGGGTAGAGCCTACTTGCAAGTCTCTCCGACCTTCACAAAAAAAGTTATTCAAGAATATCTCTTTCTCCTATGTGCTTTCATCCCTAACCCTAACCCTAACCCTTCCGAAAGTCGGAGAAGCTCAAGGATGGTACTGGTCGATGCGCGCAACCCCATTTAGTGGGGGTAGAGCCTACTTGCAAGTCTCTCCGACCTTCACAAAAAAAGTTATTCAAGAATATCTCCTCAGATTTGGGGGAATTTCGTCGGTCGACCTCTTCCGAAGGTCGTACAAGCTCGGGGATGGTACCAATCGATCCGCAGGACCCAAATTAGTCCAGATGCAACCACTTTCCAAGTCTCTCCGACCTTCACAAAAAAAGTTATTCAAGAATATCTCTTTCTCCTATGTGCTTTCATCCCTATCCCTAACCCTAACCCTTCCGAAAGTCGGAGAAGCTCAAGGATGGTACCGATCGATGCGCGCTACCCCATTTAGTGGGGGTAGAGCCTACTTGCAAGTCTCTCCGACCTTCACAAAAAAAGTTATTCAAGAATATCTCTTTCTCCTATGTGCTTTCATCCCTAACCCTAACCCTAACCCTTCCGAAAGTCGGAGAAGCTCAAGGATGGTACTGATCGATGCGCGCTACCCCATTTAGTGGGGGTAGAGCCTACTTGCAAGTCTCTCCGACCTTCACAAAAAAAGTTATTCAAGAATATCTCCTCAGATTTGGGGGAATTTCGTCGGTCGACCTCTTCCGAAGGTCGTACAAGCTCGGGGATGGTACCAATCGATCTGCAGGACCCAAATTAGTCCAGATGCAACCACTTTCCAAGTCTCTCCGACCTTCACAAAAAAAGTTATTCAAGAATATCTCTTTCTCCTATGTGCTTTCATCCCTAACCCTAACCCTAACCCTTCCGAAAGTCGGAGAAGCTCAAGGATGGTACCGATCGATGCGCGCTACCCCATTTAGTGGGAGTAGAGCCTACTTGCAAGTCTCTCCGACCTTCACAAAAAAAGTGATTCAAGAATATCTCTTTCTCCTATGTGCTTTCATCCCTAACCCTAACCCTTCCGAAAGTCGGAGAAGCTCAAGGATGTTAACGATCGATGTGCGCTACCCCATTTAGTGGGGGTAGAGCCTACTTGCAAGTCTCTCCGACCTTCACAAAAAAAGTTATTCAAGAATATCTCTTTCTCCTATGTGCTTTCATCCCTAACCCTAACCCTAACCCTTCCGAAAGTCGGAGAAGCTCAAGGATGGTACCAATCGATGCGCGCTACCCCATTTAGTGGGGGTAGAGCCTACTTTCAAGTCTCTCCGACCTTCACAAAAAAAGTTATTCAAGAATATCTCCTCAGATTTGGGGGAATTTCGTCGGTCGACCTCTTTCGAAGGTCGTACAAGCTCGGGGATGGTACCAATCGATCCGCAGGACCCAAATTAGTCCAGATGCAACCACTTTCCAAGTCTCTCCGACCTTCACAAAAAAAGTTATTCAAGAATATCTCTTTCTCCTATGTGCTTTCATCCCTAACCCTAACCCTAACCCTTCCGAAAGTCGGAGAAGCTCAAGGATGGTACCGATCGATGCGCGCTACCCCATTTAGTGGGGGTAGAGCCTACTTGCAAGTCTCTCCGACCTTCACAAAAAACGTTATTCAAGAATATCTCTTTCTCCTATGTGCTTTCATCCCTAACCCTAACCCTAACCCTTCCGAAAGTCGGAGAAGCTCAAGGATGGTACCGATCGATGCGCGCTACCCCATTTAGTGGGGGTAGAGCCTACTTGCAAGTCTCTCCGACCTTCACAAAAAAAGTTATTCAAGAATATCTCCTCAGATTTGGGGGAATTTCGTCGGTCGACCTCTTCCGAAGGTCGTACAAGCTCGGGGATGGTACCAATCGATCCGCAGGACCCAAATTAGTCCAGATGCAACCACTTTCCAAGTCTCTCCGACCTTCACAAAAAAAGTTATTCAAGAATATCTCTTTCTCCTATGTGCTTTCATCCCTAACCCTAACCCTAACCCTTCCGAAAGTCGGAGAAGCTCAAGGATGGTACCGATCGATGCGCGCTACCCCATTTAGTGGGGGTAGAGCCTACTTGCAAGTCTCTCCGACCTTCACAAAAAAAGTTATTCAAGAATATCTCTTTCTCCTATGTGCTTTCATCCCTAACCCTAACCCTAACCCTTCCGAAAGTCGGAGAAGCTCAAGGATGGTACCGATCGATGCGCGTTACCCCATTTAGTGGGGGTAGAGCCTACTTGCAAGTCTCTCCGACCTTCACAAAAAAAGTTATTCAAGAATATCTCTTTCTCCTATGTGCTTTCATCCCTAACCCTAACCCTAACCCTTCCGAAAGTCGGAGAAGCTCAAGGATGGTACTGATCGATGCGCGCTACCCCATTTAGTGGGGGTACAGCCTACTTGCAAGTCTCTCCGACCTTCACAAAAAAAGTTATTCAAGAATATCTCCTCAGATTTGGGGGAAAATCGTCGGTCGACCTCTTCCAAAGGTCGTACAAGCTCGGGGATGGTACCAATCGATCCGCAGGACCCAAATTAGTCCAGATGCAACCACTTTCCAAGTCTCTCCGACCTTCACAAAAAAAGTTATTCAAGAATATCTCTTTCTCCTATGTGCTTTCATCCCTAACCCTAACCCTAACCCTTCCGAAAGTCGGAGAAGCTCAAGGATGGTACCGATCGATGCGCGCTACCCCATTTAGTGGGGGTAGAGCCTACTTGCAAGTCTCTCCGACCTTCACAAAAAACGTTATTCAAGAATATCTCTTTCTCCTATGTGCTTTCATCCCTAACCCTAACCCTAACCCTTCCGAAAGTCGGAGAAGCTCAAGGATGGTACCGATCGATGCGCGTTACCCCATTTAGTGGGGGTAGAGCCTACTTGCAAGTCTCTCCGACCTTCACAAAAAAAGTTATTCAAGAATATCTCCTCAGATTTGGGGGAATTTCGTCGGTCGACCTCTTCCGAAGGTCGTACAAGCTCGGGGATGGTACCAATCGATCTGCAGGACCCAAATTAGTCCAGATGCAACCACTTTCCAAGTCTCTCCGACCTTCACAAAAAAAGTTATTCAAGAATATCTCTTTCTCCTATGTGCTTTCATCCCTAACCCTAACCCTAACCCTTCCGAAAGTCGGAAAAGCTCAAGGATGGTACCGATCGATGCGCGCTACCCCATTTAGTGGGGGTAGAGCCTACTTGCAAGTCTCTCCGACCTTCACAAAAAAAGTTATTCAAGAATATCTCTTTCTCCTATGTGCTTTCATCCCTAACCCTAACCCTAACCCTTCCGAAAGTCGGAGAAGCTCAAGGATGGTACCGATCGATGCGCGCTACCCCATTTAGTGGGGGTAGAGCCTACTTGCAAGTCTCTCCGACCTTCACAAAAAAAGTTATTCAAGAATATCTCCTCAGATTTGGGGGAATTTCGTCGGTCGACCTCTTCCGAAGGTCGTACAAGCTCGGGGATGGTACCAATCGATCTGCAGGACCCAAATTAGTCCAGATGCAACCACTTTCCAAGTCTCTCCGACCTTCACAAAAAAAGTTATTCAAGAATATCTCTTTCTCCTATGTGCTTTCATCCCTAACCCTAACCCTAACCCTTCCGAAAGTCGGAGAAGCTCAAGGATGGTACCGATCGATGCGCGCAACCCCATTTAGTGGGGGTAGAGCCTACTTGCAAGTCTCTCCGACCTTCACAAAAAAAGTTATTCAAGAATATCTCTTTCTCCTATGTGCTTTCATCCCTAACCCTAACCCTAACCCTTCCGAAAGTCGGAGAAGCTCAAGGATGGTACCGATCGATGCGCGCTACCCCATTTAGTGGGGGTAGAGCCTACTTGCAAGTCTCTCCGACCTTCACAAAAAAAGTTATTCAAGAATATCTCTTTCTCCTATGTGCTTTCATCCCTAACCCTAACCCTAACCCTTCCGAAAGTCGGAGAAGCTCAATGATGGTACCGATCGATGCGCGCTACCCCATTTAGTGGGGGTAGAGCCTACTTGCAAGTCTCTCCGACCTTCACAAAAAAAGTTATTCAAGAATATCTCCTCAGATTTGGGGGAATTTCGTCGGTCGACCTCTTCCGAAGGTCGTACAAGCTCGGGGATGGTACCAATCGATCCGCAGGACCCAAATTAGTCCAGATGCAACCACTTTCCAAGTCTCTCCGACCTTCACAAAAAAAGTTATTCAAGAATATCTCTTTCTCCTATGTGCTTTCATCCCTAACCCTAACCCTAACCCTTCCGAAAGTCGGAGAAGCTCAAGGATGGTACTGATCGATGCGCGCAACCCCATATAGTGGGGGTAGAGCCTACTTGCAAGTCTCTCCGACCTTCACAAAAAAAGTTATTCAAGAATATCTCTTTCTCCTATGTGCTTTCATCCCTAACCCTAACCCTAACCCTTCCGAAAGTCGGAGAAGCTCAAAGATGGTACCGATCGATGCGCGCTACCCCATTTAGTGGGGGTAGAGCCTACTTGCAAGTCTCTCCGACCTTCACAAAAAAAGTTATTCAAGAATATCTCTTTCTCCTATGTGCTTTCATCCCTAACCCTAACCCTAACCCTTCCGAAAGTCGGAGAAGCTCAAGGATGGTACCGATCGATGCGCGCTACCCCATTTAGTGGGGGTAGAGCCTACTTGCAAGTCTCTCCGACCTTCACAAAAAAAGTTATTCAAGAATATCTCCTCAGATTTGGGGGAATTTCGTCGGTCGACCTCTTCCGAAGGTCGTACAAGCTCGGGGATGGTACCAATCGATCCGCAGGACCCAAATTAGTCCAGATGCAACCACTTTCCAAGTCTCTCCGACCTTCACAAAAAAAGTTATTCAAGAATATCTCTTTCTCCTATGTGCTTTCATCCCTAACCCTAACCCTAACCCTTCCGAAAGTCGGAGAAGCTCAAGGATGGTACCGATCGATGCGCGCTACCCCATTAAGTGGGGGTAGAGCCTACTTGCAAGTCTCTCCGACCTTCACAAAAAAAGTTATTCAAGAATATCTCTTTCTCCTATGTGCTTTCATCCCTAACCCTAACCCTAACCCTAACCCTTCCGAAAGTCGGAGAAGCTCAAGGATGGTACCGATCGATGCGCGCTACCCCATTTAGTGGGGGTAGAGCCTACTTGCAAGTCTCTCCGACCTTCACAAAAAAAGTTATTCAAGAATATCTCTTTCTCCTATGTGCTTTCATCCCTAACCCTAACCCTAACCCTTCCGAAAGTCGGAGAAGCTCAAGGATGGTACCGATCGATGCGCGCTACCCCATTTAGTGGGGGTAGAGCCTACTTGCAAGTCTCTCCGACCTTCACAAAAAAAGTTATTCAAGAATATCTCCTCAGATTTGGGGGAATTTCGTCGGTCGACCTCTTCCGAAGGTCGTACAAGCTCGGGGATGGTACCAATCGATCCGCAGGACCCAAATTAGTCCAGATGCAACCACTTTCCAAGTCTCTCCGACCTTCACAAAAAAAGTTATTCAAGAATATCTCTTTCTCCTATGTGCTTTCATCCCTAACCCTAACCCTAACCCTTCCGAAAGTCGGAGAAGCTCAAGGATGGTACCGATCGATGCGCGCTACCCCATTAAGTGGGGGTAGAGCCTACTTGCAAGTCTCTCCGACCTTCACAAAAAAAGTTATTCAAGAATATCTCTTTCTCCTATGTGCTTTCATCCCTAACCCTAACCCTAACCCTTCCGAAAGTCGGAGAAGCTCAAGGATGGTACCGATCGATGCGCGTTACCCCATTTAGTGGGGGTAGAGCCTACTTGCAAGTCTCTCCGACCTTCACAAAAAAAGTTATTCAAGAATATCTCTTTCTCCTATGTGCTTTCATCCCTAACCCTAACCCTAACCCTTCCGAAAGTCGGAGAAGCTCAAGGATGGTACCGATCGATGCGCGCTACCCCATTTAGTGGGGGTAGAGCCTACTTGCAAGTCTCTCCGACCTTCACAAAAAAAGTTATTCAAGAATATCTCCTCAGATTTGGGGGAATTTCGTCGGTCGACCTCTTCCGAAGGTCGTACAAGCTCGGGGATGGTACCAATCGATCCGCAGGACCCAAATTAGTCCAGATGCAACCACTTTCCAAGTCTCTCCGACCTTCACAAAAAAAGTTATTCAAGAATATCTCTTTCTCCTATGTGCTTTCATCCCTAACCCTAACCCTAACCCTTCCGAAAGTCGGAGAAGCTCAAGGATGGTACCGATCGATGCGCGCAACCCCATTTAGTGGGGGTAGAGCCTACTTGCAAGTCTCTCCGACCTTCACAAAAAAAGTTATTCAAGAATATCTCTTTCTCCTATGTGCTTTCATCCCTAACCCTAACCCTAACCCTTCCGAAAGTCGGAGAAGCTCAAGGATGGTACCGATCGATGCGCGCAACCCCATTTAGTGGGGGTAGAGCCTACTTGCAAGTCTCTCCGACCTTCACAAAAAAAGTTATTCAAGAATATCTCTTTCTCCTATGTGCTTTCATCCCTAACCCTAACCCTAACCCTTCCGAAAGTCGGAGAAGCTCAAGGATGGTACCGATCGATGCGCGCTACCCCATTTAGTGGGGGTAGAGCCTACTTGCAAGTCTCTCCGACCTTCACAAAAAAAGTTATTCAAGAATATCTCTTTCTCCTATGTGCTTTCATCCCTAACCCTAACCCTAACCCTTCCGAAAGTCGGAGAAGCTCAAGGATGGTACCGATCGATGCGCGCTACCCCATTTAGTGGGGGTAGAGCCTACTTGCAAGTCTCTCCGACCTTCACAAAAAAAGTTATTCAAGAATATCTCCTCAGATTTGGGGGAATTTCGTCGGTCGACCTCTTCCGAAGGTCGTACAAGCTCGGGGATGGTACCAATCGATCCGCAGGACCCAAATTAGTCCAGATGCAACCACTTTCCAAGTCTCTCCGACCTTCACAAAAAAAGTTATTCAAGAATATCTCTTTCTCCTATGTGCTTTCATCCCTAACCCTAACCCTTCCGAAAGTCGGAGAAGCTCAAGGATGGTACCGATCGATGCGCGCTACGCCATTTAGTGGGGGTAGAGCCTACTTGCAAGTCTCTCCGACCTTCACAAAAAAAGTTATTCAAGAATATCTCCTCAGATTTGGGGGAATTTCGTCGGTCGACCTCTTCCGAAGGTCTTACAAGCTCGGGGATGGTACCAATCGATCTGCAGGACCCAAATTAGTCCAGATGCAACCACTTTCCAAGTCTCTCCGACCTTCACAAAAAAAGTTATTCAAGAATATCTCTTTCTCCTATGTGCTTTCATCCCTAACCCTAACCCTAACCCTTCCGAAAGTCGGAGAAGCTCAAGGATGGTACCGATCGATGCGCGCTACCCCATTTAGTGGGGGTAGAGCCTACTTGCAAGTCTCTCCGACCTTCACAAAAAAAGTTATTCAAGAATATCTCTTTCTCCTATGTGCTTTCATCCCTAACCCTAACCCTAACCCTTCCGAAAGTCGGAGAAGCTCAAGGATGGTACTGATCGATGCGCGCTACCCCATTTAGTGGGGGTAGAGCCTACTTGCAAGTCTCTCCGACCTTCACAAAAAAAGTTATTCAAGAATATCTCCTCAGATTTGGGGGAATTTCGTCGGTCGACCTCTTCCGAAGGTCGTACAAGCTCGGGGATGGTACCAATCGATCTGCAGGACCCAAATTAGTCCAGATGCAACCACTTTCCAAGTCTCTCCGACCTTCACAAAAAAAGTTATTCAAGAATATCTCTTTCTCCTATGTGCTTTCATCCCTAACCCTAACCCTAACCCTTCCGAAAGTCGGAGAAGCTCAAGGATGGTACCGATCGATGCGCGCTACCCCATTTAGTGGGGGTAGAGCCTACTTGCAAGTCTCTCCGACCTTCACAAAAAAAGTTATTCAAGAATATCTCTTTCTCCTATGTGCTTTCATCCCTAACCCTAACCCTAACCCTTCCGAAAGTCGGAGAAGCTCAAGGATGGTAACGATCGATGCGCGCTACCCCATTTAGTGGGGGTAGAGCCTACTTGCAAGTCTCTCCGACCTTCACAAAAAAAGTTATTCAAGAATATCTCTTTCTCCTATGTGCTTTCATCCCTAACCCTAACCCTAACCCTTCCGAAAGTCGGAGGAGCTCAAGGATGGTACCGATCGATGCGCGCTACCCCATTTAGTGGGGGTAGAGCCTACTTTCAAGTCTCTCCGACCTTCACAAAAAAAGTTATTCAAGAATATCTCCTCAGATTTGGGGGAATTTCGTCGGTCGACCTCTTCCGAAGGTCGTACAAGCTCGGGGATGGTACCAATCGATCCGCAGGACCCAAATTAGTCCAGATGCAACCACTTTCCAAGTCTCTCCGACCTTCACAAAAAAAGTTATTCAAGAATATCTCTTTCTCCTATGTGCTTTCATCCCTAACCCTAACCCTAACCCTTCCGAAAGTCGGAGAAGCTCAAGGATGGTACCGATCGATGCGCGCTACCCCATTTAGTGGGGGTAGAGCCTACTTGCAAGTCTCTCCGACCTTCACAAAAAACGTTATTCAAGAATATCTCTTTCTCCTATGTGCTTTCATCCCTAACCCTAACCCTAACCCTTCCGAAAGTCGGAGAAGCTCAAGGATGGTACCGATCGATGCGCGCTACCCCATTTAGTGGGGGTAGAGCCTACTTGCAAGTCTCTCCGACCTTCACAAAAAAAGTTATTCAAGAATATCTCCTCAGATTTGGGGGAATTTCGTCGGTCGACCTCTTCCGAAGGTCGTACAAGCTCGGGGATGGTACCAATCGATCTGCAGGACCCAAATTAGTCCAGATGCAACCACTTTCCAAGTCTCTCCGACCTTCACAAAAAAAGTTATTCAAGAATATCTCTTTCTCCTATGTGCTTTCATCCCTAACCCTAACCCTAACCCTTCCGAAAGTCGGAGAAGCTCAAGGATGGTACCGATCGATGCGCGCTACCCCATTTAGTGGGGGTAGAGCCTACTTGCAAGTCTCTCCGACCTTCACAAAAAAAGTTATTCAAGAATATCTCCTCAGATTTGGGGGAATTTCGTCGGTCGACCTCTTCCGAAGGTCGTACAAGCTCGGGGATGGTACCAATCGATCTGCAGGACCCAAATTAGTCCAGATGCAACCACTTTCCAAGTCTCTCCGACCTTCACAAAAAAAGTTATTCAAGAATATCTCTTTCTCCTATGTGCTTTCATCCCTAACCCTAACCCTAACCCTTCCGAAAGTCGGAGAAGCTCAAGGATGGTACCGATCGATGCGCGCAACCCCATTTAGTGGGGGTAGAGCCTACTTGCAAGTCTCTCCGACCTTCACAAAAAAAGTTATTCAAGAATATCTCTTTCTCCTATGTGCTTTCATCCCTAACCCTAACCCTAACCCTTCCGAAAGTCGGAGAAGCTCAAGGATGGTACCGATCGATGCGCGCTACCCCATTTAGTGGGGGTAGAGCCTACTTGCAAGTCTCTCCGACCTTCACAAAAAAAGTTATTCAAGAATATCTCTTTCTCCTATGTGCTTTCATCCCTAACCCTAACCCTAACCCTTCCGAAAGTCGGAGAAGCTCAATGATGGTACTGATCGATGCGCGCTACCCCATTTAGTGGGGGTAGAGCCTACTTGCAAGTCTCTCCGACCTTCACAAAAAAAGTTATTCAAGAATATCTCCTCAGATTTGGGGGAATTTCGTCGGTCGACCTCTTCCGAAGGTCGTACAAGCTCGGGGATGGTACCAATCGATCCGCAGGACCCAAATTAGTCCAGATGCAACCACTTTCCAAGTCTCTCCGACCTTCACAAAAAAAGTTATTCAAGAATATCTCTTTCTCCTATGTGCTTTCATCCCTAACCCTAACCCTAACCCTTCCGAAAGTCGGAGAAGCTCAAGGATGGTACTGATCGATGCGCGCAACCCCATATAGTGGGGGTAGAGCCTACTTGCAAGTCTCTCCGACCTTCACAAAAAAAGTTATTCAAGAATATCTCTTTCTCCTATGTGCTTTCATCCCTAACCCTAACCCTAACCCTTCCGAAAGTCGGAGAAGCTCAAAGATGGTACCGATCGATGCGCGCTACCCCATTTAGTGGGGGTAGAGCCTACTTGCAAGTCTCTCCGACCTTCACAAAAAAAGTTATTCAAGAATATCTCTTTCTCCTATGTGCTTTCATCCCTAACCCTAACCCTAACCCTTCCGAAAGTCGGAGAAGCTCAAGGATGGTACCGATCGATGCGCGCTACCCCATTTAGTGGGGGTAGAGCCTACTTGCAAGTCTCTCCGACCTTCACAAAAAAAGTTATTCAAGAATATCTCCTCAGATTTGGGGGAATTTCGTCGGTCGACCTCTTCCGAAGGTCGTACAAGCTCGGGGATGGTACCAATCGATCCGCAGGACCCAAATTAGTCCAGATGCAACCACTTTCCAAGTCTCTCCGACCTTCACAAAAAAAGTTATTCAAGAATATCTCTTTCTCCTATGTGCTTTCATCCCTAACCCTAACCCTAACCCTTCCGAAAGTCGGAGAAGCTCAAGGATGGTACCGATCGATGCGCGCTACCCCATTAAGTGGGGGTAGAGCCTACTTGCAAGTCTCTCCGACCTTCACAAAAAAAGTTATTCAAGAATATCTCTTTCTCCTATGTGCTTTCATCCCTAACCCTAACCCTAACCCTAACCCTTCCGAAAGTCGGAGAAGCTCAAGGATGGTACCGATCGATGCGCGCTACCCCATTTAGTGGGGGTAGAGCCTACTTGCAAGTCTCTCCGACCTTCACAAAAAAAGTTATTCAAGAATATCTCTTTCTCCTATGTGCTTTCATCCCTAACCCTAACCCTAACCCTTCCGAAAGTCGGAGAAGCTCAAGGATGGTACCGATCGATGCGCGCTACCCCATTTAGTGGGGGTAGAGCCTACTTGCAAGTCTCTCCGACCTTCACAAAAAAAGTTATTCAAGAATATCTCCTCAGATTTGGGGGAATTTCGTCGGTCGACCTCTTCCGAAGGTCGTACAAGCTCGGGGATGGTACCAATCGATCCGCAGGACCCAAATTAGTCCAGATGCAACCACTTTCCAAGTCTCTCCGACCTTCACAAAAAAAGTTATTCAAGAATATCTCTTTCTCCTATGTGCTTTCATCCCTAACCCTAACCCTAACCCTTCCGAAAGTCGGAGAAGCTCAAGGATGGTACCGATCGATGCGCGCTACCCCATTAAGTGGGGGTAGAGCCTACTTGCAAGTCTCTCCGACCTTCACAAAAAAAGTTATTCAAGAATATCTCTTTCTCCTATGTGCTTTCATCCCTAACCCTAACCCTAACCCTTCCGAAAGTCGGAGAAGCTCAAGGATGGTACCGATCGATGCGCGTTACCCCATTTAGTGGGGGTAGAGCCTACTTGCAAGTCTCTCCGACCTTCACAAAAAAAGTTATTCAAGAATATCTCTTTCTCCTATGTGCTTTCATCCCTAACCCTAACCCTAACCCTTCCGAAAGTCGGAGAAGCTCAAGGATGGTACCGATCGATGCGCGCTACCCCATTTAGTGGGGGTAGAGCCTACTTGCAAGTCTCTCCGACCTTCACAAAAAAAGTTATTCAAGAATATCTCCTCAGATTTGGGGGAATTTCGTCGGTCGACCTCTTCCGAAGGTCGTACAAGCTCGGGGATGGTACCAATCGATCCGCAGGACCCAAATTAGTCCAGATGCAACCACTTTCCAAGTCTCTCCGACCTTCACAAAAAAAGTTATTCAAGAATATCTCTTTCTCCTATGTGCTTTCATCCCTAACCCTAACCCTAACCCTTCCGAAAGTCGGAGAAGCTCAAGGATGGTACCGATCGATGCGCGCAACCCCATTTAGTGGGGGTAGAGCCTACTTGCAAGTCTCTCCGACCTTCACAAAAAAAGTTATTCAAGAATATCTCTTTCTCCTATGTGCTTTCATCCCTAACCCTAACCCTAACCCTTCCGAAAGTCGGAGAAGCTCAAGGATGGTACCGATCGATGCGCGCAACCCCATTTAGTGGGGGTAGAGCCTACTTGCAAGTCTCTCCGACCTTCACAAAAAAAGTTATTCAAGAATATCTCTTTCTCCTATGTGCTTTCATCCCTAACCCTAACCCTAACCCTTCCGAAAGTCGGAGAAGCTCAAGGATGGTACCGATCGATGCGCGCTACCCCATTTAGTGGGGGTAGAGCCTACTTGCAAGTCTCTCCGACCTTCACAAAAAAAGTTATTCAAGAATATCTCTTTCTCCTATGTGCTTTCATCCCTAACCCTAACCCTAACCCTAACCCTTCCGAAAGTCGGAGAAGCTCAAGGATGGTACCGATCGATGCGCGCTACCCCATTTAGTGGGGGTAGAGCCTACTTGCAAGTCTCTCCGACCTTCACAAAAAAAGTTATTCAAGAATATCTCTTTCTCCTATGTGCTTTCATCCCTAACCCTAACCCTAACCCTTCCGAAAGTCGGAGAAGCTCAAGGATGGTACCGATCGATGCGCGCTACCCCATTTAGTGGGGGTAGAGCCTACTTGCAAGTCTCTCCGACCTTCACAAAAAAAGTTATTCAAGAATATCTCCTCAGATTTGGGGGAATTTCGTCGGTCGACCTCTTCCGAAGGTCGTACAAGCTCGGGGATGGTACCAATCGATCCGCAGGACCCAAATTAGTCCAGATGCAACCACTTTCCAAGTCTCTCCGACCTTCACAAAAAAAGTTATTCAAGAATATCTCTTTCTCCTATGTGCTTTCATCCCTAACCCTAACCCTAACCCTTCCGAAAGTCGGAGAAGCTCAAGGATGGTACCGATCGATGCGCGCTACCCCATTAAGTGGGGGTAGAGCCTACTTGCAAGTCTCTCCGACCTTCACAAAAAAAGTTATTCAAGAATATCTCTTTCTCCTATGTGCTTTCATCCCTAACCCTAACCCTAACCCTTCCGAAAGTCGGAGAAGCTCAAGGATGGTACCGATCGATGCGCGTTACCCCATTTAGTGGGGGTAGAGCCTACTTGCAAGTCTCTCCGACCTTCACAAAAAAAGTTATTCAAGAATATCTCTTTCTCCTATGTGCTTTCATCCCTAACCCTAACCCTAACCCTTCCGAAAGTCGGAGAAGCTCAAGGATGGTACCGATCGATGCGCGCTACCCCATTTAGTGGGGGTAGAGCCTACTTGCAAGTCTCTCCGACCTTCACAAAAAAAGTTATTCAAGAATATCTCCTCAGATTTGGGGGAATTTCGTCGGTCGACCTCTTCCGAAGGTCGTACAAGCTCGGGGATGGTACCAATCGATCCGCAGGACCCAAATTAGTCCAGATGCAACCACTTTCCAAGTCTCTCCGACCTTCACAAAAAAAGTTATTCAAGAATATCTCTTTCTCCTATGTGCTTTCATCCCTAACCCTAACCCTAACCCTTCCGAAAGTCGGAGAAGCTCAAGGATGGTACTGATCGATGCGCGCAACCCCATTTAGTGGGGGTAGAGCCTACTTGCAAGTCTCTCCGACCTTCACAAAAAAAGTTATTCAAGAATATCTCTTTCTCCTATGTGCTTTCATCCCTAACCCTAACCCTAACCCTTCCGAAAGTCGGAGAAGCTCAAGGATGGTACCGATCGATGCGCGCAACCCCATTTAGTGGGGGTAGAGCCTACTTGCAAGTCTCTCCGACCTTCACAAAAAAAGTTATTCAAGAATATCTCTTTCTCCTATGTGCTTTCATCCCTAACCCTAACCCTAACCCTTCCGAAAGTCGGAGAAGCTCAAGGATGGTACCGATCGATGCGCGCTACCCCATTTAGTGGGGGTAGAGCCTACTTGCAAGTCTCTCCGACCTTCACAAAAAAAGTTATTCAAGAATATCTCTTTCTCCTATGTGCTTTCATCCCTAACCCTAACCCTAACCCTTCCGAAAGTCGGAGAAGCTCAAGGATGGTACCGATCGATGCGCGCTACCCCATTTAGTGGGGGTAGAGCCTACTTGCAAGTCTCTCCGACCTTCACAAAAAAAGTTATTCAAGAATATCTCCTCAGATTTGGGGGAATTTCGTCGGTCGACCTCTTCCGAAGGTCGTACAAGCTCGGGGATGGTACCAATCGATCCGCAGGACCCAAATTAGTCCAGATGCAACCACTTTCCAAGTCTCTCCGACCTTCACAAAAAAAGTTATTCAAGAATATCTCTTTCTCCTATGTGCTTTCATCCCTAACCCTAACCCTTCCGAAAGTCGGAGAAGCTCAAGGATGGTACCGATCGATGCGCGCTACCCCATTTAGTGGGGGTAGAGCCTACTTGCAAGTCTCTCCGACCTTCACAAAAAAAGTTATTCAAGAATATCTCCTCAGATTTGGGGGAATTTCGTCGGTCGACCTCTTCCGAAGGTCTTACAAGCTCGGGGATGGTACCAATCGATCTGCAGGACCCAAATTAGTCCAGATGCAACCACTTTCCAAGTCTCTCCGACCTTCACAAAAAAAGTTATTCAAGAATATCTCTTTCTCCTATGTGCTTTCATCCCTAACCCTAACCCTAACCCTTCCGAAAGTCGGAGAAGCTCAAGGATGGTACCGATCGATGCGCGCTACCCCATTTAGTGGGGGTAGAGCCTACTTGCAAGTCTCTCCGACCTTCACAAAAAAAGTTATTCAAGAATATCTCTTTCTCCTATGTGCTTTCATCCCTAACCCTAACCCTAACCCTTCCGAAAGTCGGAGAAGCTCAAGGATGGTACTGATCGATGCGCGCTACCCCATTTAGTGGGGGTAGAGCCTACTTGCAAGTCTCTCCGACCTTCACAAAAAAAGTTATTCAAGAATATCTCCTCAGATTTGGGGGAATTTCGTCGGTCGACCTCTTCCGAAGGTCGTACAAGCTCGGGGATGGTACCAATCGATCTGCAGGACCCAAATTAGTCCAGATGCAACCACTTTCCAAGTCTCTCCGACCTTCACAAAAAAAGTTATTCAAGAATATCTCTTTCTCCTATGTGCTTTCATCCCTAACCCTAACCCTAACCCTTCCGAAAGTCGGAGAAGCTCAAGGATGGTACCGATCGATGCGCGCTACCCCATTTAGTGGGGGTAGAGCCTACTTGCAAGTCTCTCCGACCTTCACAAAAAAAGTTATTCAAGAATATCTCTTTCTCCTATGTGCTTTCATCCCTAACCCTAACCCTAACCCTTCCGAAAGTCGGAGAAGCTCAAGGATGGTAACGATCGATGCGCGCTACCCCATTTAGTGGGGGTAGAGCCTACTTGCAAGTCTCTCCGACCTTCACAAAAAAAGTTATTCAAGAATATCTCTTTCTCCTATGTGCTTTCATCCCTAACCCTAACCCTAACCCTTCCGAAAGTCGGAGGAGCTCAAGGATGGTACCGATCGATGCGCGCTACCCCATTTAGTGGGGGTAGAGCCTACTTTCAAGTCTCTCCGACCTTCACAAAAAAAGTTATTCAAGAATATCTCCTCAGATTTGGGGGAATTTCGTCGGTCGACCTCTTCCGAAGGTCGTACAAGCTCGGGGATGGTACCAATCGATCCGCAGGACCCAAATTAGTCCAGATGCAACCACTTTCCAAGTCTCTCCGACCTTCACAAAAAAAGTTATTCAAGAATATCTCTTTCTCCTATGTGCTTTCATCCCTAACCCTAACCCTAACCCTTCCGAAAGTCGGAGAAGCTCAAGGATGGTACCGATCGATGCGCGCTACCCCATTTAGTGGGGGTAGAGCCTACTTGCAAGTCTCTCCGACCTTCACAAAAAACGTTATTCAAGAATATCTCTTTCTCCTATGTGCTTTCATCCCTAACCCTAACCCTAACCCTTCCGAAAGTCGGAGAAGCTCAAGGATGGTACCGATCGATGCGCGCTACCCCATTTAGTGGGGGTAGAGCCTACTTGCAAGTCTCTCCGACCTTCACAAAAAAAGTTATTCAAGAATATCTCCTCAGATTTGGGGGAATTTCGTCGGTCGACCTCTTCCGAAGGTCGTACAAGCTCGGGGATGGTACCAATCGATCTGCAGGACCCAAATTAGTCCAGATGCAACCACTTTCCAAGTCTCTCCGACCTTCACAAAAAAAGTTATTCAAGAATATCTCTTTCTCCTATGTGCTTTCATCCCTAACCCTAACCCTAACCCTTCCGAAAGTCGGAGAAGCTCAAGGATGGTACCGATCGATGCGCGCTACCCCATTTAGTGGGGGTAGAGCCTACTTGCAAGTCTCTCCGACCTTCACAAAAAAAGTTATTCAAGAATATCTCCTCAGATTTGGGGGAATTTCGTCGGTCGACCTCTTCCGAAGGTCGTACAAGCTCGGGGATGGTACCAATCGATCTGCAGGACCCAAATTAGTCCAGATGCAACCACTTTCCAAGTCTCTCCGACCTTCACAAAAAAAGTTATTCAAGAATATCTCTTTCTCCTATGTGCTTTCATCCCTAACCCTAACCCTAACCCTTCCGAAAGTCGGAGAAGCTCAAGGATGGTACCGATCGATGCGCGCAACCCCATTTAGTGGGGGTAGAGCCTACTTGCAAGTCTCTCCGACCTTCACAAAAAAAGTTATTCAAGAATATCTCTTTCTCCTATGTGCTTTCATCCCTAACCCTAACCCTAACCCTTCCGAAAGTCGGAGAAGCTCAAGGATGGTACCGATCGATGCGCGCTACCCCATTTAGTGGGGGTAGAGCCTACTTGCAAGTCTCTCCGACCTTCACAAAAAAAGTTATTCAAGAATATCTCTTTCTCCTATGTGCTTTCATCCCTAACCCTAACCCTAACCCTTCCGAAAGTCGGAGAAGCTCAATGATGGTACTGATCGATGCGCGCTACCCCATTTAGTGGGGGTAGAGCCTACTTGCAAGTCTCTCCGACCTTCACAAAAAAAGTTATTCAAGAATATCTCCTCAGATTTGGGGGAATTTCGTCGGTCGACCTCTTCCGAAGGTCGTACAAGCTCGGGGATGGTACCAATCGATCCGCAGGACCCAAATTAGTCCAGATGCAACCACTTTCCAAGTCTCTCCGACCTTCACAAAAAAAGTTATTCAAGAATATCTCTTTCTCCTATGTGCTTTCATCCCTAACCCTAACCCTAACCCTTCCGAAAGTCGGAGAAGCTCAAGGATGGTACTGATCGATGCGCGCAACCCCATATAGTGGGGGTAGAGCCTACTTGCAAGTCTCTCCGACCTTCACAAAAAAAGTTATTCAAGAATATCTCTTTCTCCTATGTGCTTTCATCCCTAACCCTAACCCTAACCCTTCCGAAAGTCGGAGAAGCTCAAAGATGGTACCGATCGATGCGCGCTACCCCATTTAGTGGGGGTAGAGCCTACTTGCAAGTCTCTCCGACCTTCACAAAAAAAGTTATTCAAGAATATCTCTTTCTCCTATGTGCTTTCATCCCTAACCCTAACCCTAACCCTTCCGAAAGTCGGAGAAGCTCAAGGATGGTACCGATCGATGCGCGCTACCCCATTTAGTGGGGGTAGAGCCTACTTGCAAGTCTCTCCGACCTTCACAAAAAAAGTTATTCAAGAATATCTCCTCAGATTTGGGGGAATTTCGTCGGTCGACCTCTTCCGAAGGTCGTACAAGCTCGGGGATGGTACCAATCGATCCGCAGGACCCAAATTAGTCCAGATGCAACCACTTTCCAAGTCTCTCCGACCTTCACAAAAAAAGTTATTCAAGAATATCTCTTTCTCCTATGTGCTTTCATCCCTAACCCTAACCCTAACCCTTCCGAAAGTCGGAGAAGCTCAAGGATGGTACCGATCGATGCGCGCTACCCCATTAAGTGGGGGTAGAGCCTACTTGCAAGTCTCTCCGACCTTCACAAAAAAAGTTATTCAAGAATATCTCTTTCTCCTATGTGCTTTCATCCCTAACCCTAACCCTAACCCTAACCCTTCCGAAAGTCGGAGAAGCTCAAGGATGGTACCGATCGATGCGCGCTACCCCATTTAGTGGGGGTAGAGCCTACTTGCAAGTCTCTCCGACCTTCACAAAAAAAGTTATTCAAGAATATCTCTTTCTCCTATGTGCTTTCATCCCTAACCCTAACCCTAACCCTTCCGAAAGTCGGAGAAGCTCAAGGATGGTACCGATCGATGCGCGCTACCCCATTTAGTGGGGGTAGAGCCTACTTGCAAGTCTCTCCGACCTTCACAAAAAAAGTTATTCAAGAATATCTCCTCAGATTTGGGGGAATTTCGTCGGTCGACCTCTTCCGAAGGTCGTACAAGCTCGGGGATGGTACCAATCGATCCGCAGGACCCAAATTAGTCCAGATGCAACCACTTTCCAAGTCTCTCCGACCTTCACAAAAAAAGTTATTCAAGAATATCTCTTTCTCCTATGTGCTTTCATCCCTAACCCTAACCCTAACCCTTCCGAAAGTCGGAGAAGCTCAAGGATGGTACCGATCGATGCGCGCTACCCCATTAAGTGGGGGTAGAGCCTACTTGCAAGTCTCTCCGACCTTCACAAAAAAAGTTATTCAAGAATATCTCTTTCTCCTATGTGCTTTCATCCCTAACCCTAACCCTAACCCTTCCGAAAGTCGGAGAAGCTCAAGGATGGTACCGATCGATGCGCGTTACCCCATTTAGTGGGGGTAGAGCCTACTTGCAAGTCTCTCCGACCTTCACAAAAAAAGTTATTCAAGAATATCTCTTTCTCCTATGTGCTTTCATCCCTAACCCTAACCCTAACCCTTCCGAAAGTCGGAGAAGCTCAAGGATGGTACCGATCGATGCGCGCTACCCCATTTAGTGGGGGTAGAGCCTACTTGCAAGTCTCTCCGACCTTCACAAAAAAAGTTATTCAAGAATATCTCCTCAGATTTGGGGGAATTTCGTCGGTCGACCTCTTCCGAAGGTCGTACAAGCTCGGGGATGGTACCAATCGATCCGCAGGACCCAAATTAGTCCAGATGCAACCACTTTCCAAGTCTCTCCGACCTTCACAAAAAAAGTTATTCAAGAATATCTCTTTCTCCTATGTGCTTTCATCCCTAACCCTAACCCTAACCCTTCCGAAAGTCGGAGAAGCTCAAGGATGGTACCGATCGATGCGCGCAACCCCATTTAGTGGGGGTAGAGCCTACTTGCAAGTCTCTCCGACCTTCACAAAAAAAGTTATTCAAGAATATCTCTTTCTCCTATGTGCTTTCATCCCTAACCCTAACCCTAACCCTTCCGAAAGTCGGAGAAGCTCAAGGATGGTACCGATCGATGCGCGCAACCCCATTTAGTGGGGGTAGAGCCTACTTGCAAGTCTCTCCGACCTTCACAAAAAAAGTTATTCAAGAATATCTCTTTCTCCTATGTGCTTTCATCCCTAACCCTAACCCTAACCCTTCCGAAAGTCGGAGAAGCTCAAGGATGGTACCGATCGATGCGCGCTACCCCATTTAGTGGGGGTAGAGCCTACTTGCAAGTCTCTCCGACCTTCACAAAAAAAGTTATTCAAGAATATCTCTTTCTCCTATGTGCTTTCATCCCTAACCCTAACCCTAACCCTTCCGAAAGTCGGAGAAGCTCAAGGATGGTACCGATCGATGCGCGCTACCCCATTTAGTGGGGGTAGAGCCTACTTGCAAGTCTCTCCGACCTTCACAAAAAAAGTTATTCAAGAATATCTCCTCAGATTTGGGGGAATTTCGTCGGTCGACCTCTTCCGAAGGTCGTACAAGCTCGGGGATGGTACCAATCGATCCGCAGGACCCAAATTAGTCCAGATGCAACCACTTTCCAAGTCTCTCCGACCTTCACAAAAAAAGTTATTCAAGAATATCTCTTTCTCCTATGTGCTTTCATCCCTAACCCTAACCCTAACCCTTCCGAAAGTCGGAGAAGCTCAAGGATGGTACCGATCGATGCGCGCTACCCCATTTAGTGGGGGTAGAGCCTACTTGCAAGTCTCTCCGACCTTCACAAAAAAAGTTATTCAAGAATATCTCCTCAGATTTGGGGGAATTTCGTCGGTCGACCTCTTCCGAAGGTCTTACAAGCTCGGGGATGGTACCAATCGATCTGCAGGACCCAAATTAGTCCAGATGCAACCACTTTCCAAGTCTCTCCGACCTTCACAAAAAAAGTTATTCAAGAATATCTCTTTCTCCTATGTGCTTTCATCCCTAACCCTAACCCTAACCCTTCCGAAAGTCGGAGAAGCTCAAGGATGGTACCGATCGATGCGCGCTACCCCATTTAGTGGGGGTAGAGCCTACTTGCAAGTCTCTCCGACCTTCACAAAAAAAGTTATTCAAGAATATCTCTTTCTCCTATGTGCTTTCATCCCTAACCCTAACCCTAACCCTTCCGAAAGTCGGAGAAGCTCAAGGATGGTACTGATCGATGCGCGCTACCCCATTTAGTGGGGGTAGAGCCTACTTGCAAGTCTCTCCGACCTTCACAAAAAAAGTTATTCAAGAATATCTCCTCAGATTTGGGGGAATTTCGTCGGTCGACCTCTTCCGAAGGTCGTACAAGCTCGGGGATGGTACCAATCGATCTGCAGGACCCAAATTAGTCCAGATGCAACCACTTTCCAAGTCTCTCCGACCTTCACAAAAAAAGTTATTCAAGAATATCTCTTTCTCCTATGTGCTTTCATCCCTAACCCTAACCCTAACCCTTCCGAAAGTCGGAGAAGCTCAAGGATGGTACCGATCGATGCGCGCTACCCCATTTAGTGGGGGTAGAGCCTACTTGCAAGTCTCTCCGACCTTCACAAAAAAAGTTATTCAAGAATATCTCTTTCTCCTATGTGCTTTCATCCCTAACCCTAACCCTAACCCTTCCGAAAGTCGGAGAAGCTCAAGGATGGTAACGATCGATGCGCGCTACCCCATTTAGTGGGGGTAGAGCCTACTTGCAAGTCTCTCCGACCTTCACAAAAAAAGTTATTCAAGAATATCTCTTTCTCCTATGTGCTTTCATCCCTAACCCTAACCCTAACCCTTCCGAAAGTCGGAGGAGCTCAAGGATGGTACCGATCGATGCGCGCTACCCCATTTAGTGGGGGTAGAGCCTACTTTCAAGTCTCTCCGACCTTCACAAAAAAAGTTATTCAAGAATATCTCCTCAGATTTGGGGGAATTTCGTCGGTCGACCTCTTCCGAAGGTCGTACAAGCTCGGGGATGGTACCAATCGATCCGCAGGACCCAAATTAGTCCAGATGCAACCACTTTCCAAGTCTCTCCGACCTTCACAAAAAAAGTTATTCAAGAATATCTCTTTCTCCTATGTGCTTTCATCCCTAACCCTAACCCTAACCCTTCCGAAAGTCGGAGAAGCTCAAGGATGGTACCGATCGATGCGCGCTACCCCATTTAGTGGGGGTAGAGCCTACTTGCAAGTCTCTCCGACCTTCACAAAAAACGTTATTCAAGAATATCTCTTTCTCCTATGTGCTTTCATCCCTAACCCTAACCCTAACCCTTCCGAAAGTCGGAGAAGCTCAAGGATGGTACCGATCGATGCGCGCTACCCCATTTAGTGGGGGTAGAGCCTACTTGCAAGTCTCTCCGACCTTCACAAAAAAAGTTATTCAAGAATATCTCCTCAGATTTGGGGGAATTTCGTCGGTCGACCTCTTCCGAAGGTCGTACAAGCTCGGGGATGGTACCAATCGATCTGCAGGACCCAAATTAGTCCAGATGCAACCACTTTCCAAGTCTCTCCGACCTTCACAAAAAAAGTTATTCAAGAATATCTCTTTCTCCTATGTGCTTTCATCCCTAACCCTAACCCTAACCCTTCCGAAAGTCGGAGAAGCTCAAGGATGGTACCGATCGATGCGCGCTACCCCATTTAGTGGGGGTAGAGCCTACTTGCAAGTCTCTCCGACCTTCACAAAAAAAGTTATTCAAGAATATCTCTTTCTCCTATGTGCTTTCATCCCTAACCCTAACCCTAACCCTTCCGAAAGTCGGAGAAGCTCAAGGATGGTACCGATCGATGCGCGCTACCCCATTTAGTGGGAGTAGAGCCTACTTTCAAGTCTCTCCGACCTTCACAAAAAAAGTTATTCAAGAATATCTCCTCAGATTTGGGGGAATTTCGTCGGTCGACCTCTTCCGAAGGTCGTACAAGCTCGGGGATGGTACCAATCGATCCGCAGGACCCAAATTAGTCCAGATGCAACCACTTTCCAAGTCTCTCCGACCTTCACAAAAAAAGTTATTCAAGAATATCTCTTTCTCCTATGTGCTTTCATCCCTAACCCTAACCCTAACCCTTCCGAAAGTCGGAGAAGCTCAAGGATGGTACCGATCGATGCGCGCTACCCCATTTAGTGGGGGTAGAGCCTACTTGCAAGTCTCTCCGACCTTCACAAAAAACGTTATTCAAGAATATCTCTTTCTCCTATGTGCTTTCATCCCTAACCCTAACCCTAACCCTTCCGAAAGTCGGAGAAGCTCAAGGATGGTACCGATCGATGCGCGCTACCCCATTTAGTGGGGGTAGAGCCTACTTGCAAGTCTCTCCGACCTTCACAAAAAAAGTTATTCAAGAATATCTCCTCAGATTTGGGGGAATTTCGTCGGTCGACCTCTTCCGAAGGTCGTACAAGCTCGGAGATGGTACCAATCGATCCGCAGGACCCAAATTAGTCCAGATGCAACCACTTTCCAAGTCTCTCCGACCTTCACAAAAAAAGTTATTCAAGAATATCTCTTTCTCCTATGTGCTTTCATCCCTAACCCTAACCCTAACCCTTCCGAAAGTCGGAGAAGCTCAAAGATGGTACCGATCGATGCGCGCTACCCCATTTAGTGGGGGTAGAGCCTACTTGCAAGTCTCTCCGACCTTCACAAAAAAAGTTATTCAAGAATATCTCTTTCTCCTATGTGCTTTCATCCCTAACCCTAACCCTAACCCTTCCGAAAGTCGGAGAAGCTCAAGGATGGTACCGATAGATGCGCGCTACCCCATTTAGTGGGGGTAGAGCCTACTTGCAAGTCTCTCCGACCTTCACAAAAAAAGTTATTCAAGAATATCTCTTTCTCCTATGTGCTTTCATCCCTAACCCTAACCCTAACCCTTCCGAAAGTCGGAGAAGCTCAAGGATGGTACTGGTCGATGCGCGCAATCCCATTTAGTGGGGGTAGAGCCTACTTGCAAGTCTCTCCGACCTTCACAAAAAAAGTTATTCAAGAATATCTCCTCAGATTTGGGGGAATTTCGTCGGTCGACCTCTTCCGAAGGTCGTACAAGCTCGGGGATGGTACCAATCGATCCGCAGGACCCAAATTAGTCCAGATGCAACCACTTTCCAAGTCTCTCCGACCTTCACAAAAAAAGTTATTCAAGAATATCTCTTTCTCCTATGTGCTTTCATCCCTATCCCTAACCCTAACCCTTCCGAAAGTCGGAGAAGCTCAAGGATGGTACCGATCGATGCGCGCTACCCCATTTAGTGGGGGTAGAGCCTACTTGCAAGTCTCTCCGACCTTCACAAAAAAAGTTATTCAAGAATATCTCTTTCTCCTATGTGCTTTCATCCCTAACCCTAACCCTAACCCTTCCGAAAGTCGGAGAAGCTCAAGGATGGTACTGATCGATGCGCGCTACCCCATTTAGTGGGGGTAGAGCCTACTTGCAAGTCTCTCCGACCTTCACAAAAAAAGTTATTCAAGAATATCTCCTCAGATTTGGGGGAATTTCGTCGGTCGACCTCTTCCGAAGGTCGTACAAGCTCGGGGATGGTACCAATCGATCTGCAGGACCCAAATTAGTCCAGATGCAACCACTTTCCAAGTCTCTCCGACCTTCACAAAAAAAGTTATTCAAGAATATCTCTTTCTCCTATGTGCTTTCATCCCTAACCCTAACCCTAACCCTTCCGAAAGTCGGAGAAGCTCAAGGATGGTACCGATCGATGCGCGCTACCCCATTTAGTGGGGGTAGAGCCTACTTGCAAGTCTCTCCGACCTTCACAAAAAAAGTTATTCAAGAATATCTCTTTCTCCTATGTGCTTTCATCCCTAACCCTAACCCTAACCCTTCCGAAAGTCGGAGAAGCTCAAGGATGTTAACGATCGATGCGCGCTACCCCATTTAGTGGGGGTAGAGCCTACTTGCAAGTCTCTCCGACCTTCACAAAAAAAGTTATTCAAGAATATCTCTTTCTCCTATGTGCTTTCATCCCTAACCCTAACCCTAACCCTTCCGAAAGTCGGAGAAGCTCAAGGATGGTACCGATCGATGCGCGCTACCCCATTTAGTGGGGGTAGAGCCTACTTTCAAGTCTCTCCGACCTTCACAAAAAAAGTTATTCAAGAATATCTCCTCAGATTTGGGGGAATTTCGTCGGTCGACCTCTTTCGAAGGTCGTACAAGCTCGGGGATGGTACCAATCGATCCGCAGGACCCAAATTAGTCCAGATGCAACCACTTTCCAAGTCTCTCCGACCTTCACAAAAAAAGTTATTCAAGAATATCTCTTTCTCCTATGTGCTTTCATCCCTAACCCTAACCCTAACCCTTCCGAAAGTCGGAGAAGCTCAAGGATGGTACCGATCGATGCGCGCTACCCCATTTAGTGGGGGTAGAGCCTACTTGCAAGTCTCTCCGACCTTCACAAAAAACGTTATTCAAGAATATCTCTTTCTCCTATGTGCTTTCATCCCTAACCCTAACCCTAACCCTTCCGAAAGTCGGAGAAGCTCAAGGATGGTACCGATCGATGCGCGCTACCCCATTTAGTGGGGGTAGAGCCTACTTGCAAGTCTCTCCGACCTTCACAAAAAAAGTTATTCAAGAATATCTCCTCAGATTTGGGGGAATTTCGTCGGTCGACCTCTTCCGAAGGTCGTACAAGCTCGGGGATGGTACCAATCGATCCGCAGGACCCAAATTAGTCCAGATGCAACCACTTTCCAAGTCTCTCCGACCTTCACAAAAAAAGTTATTCAAGAATATCTCTTTCTCCTATGTGCTTTCATCCCTAACCCTAACCCTAACCCTTCCGAAAGTCGGAGAAGCTCAAGGATGGTACCGATCGATGCGCGCTACCCCATTTAGTGGGGGTAGAGCCTACTTGCAAGTCTCTCCGACCTTCACAAAAAAAGTTATTCAAGAATATCTCTTTCTCCTATGTGCTTTCATCCCTAACCCTAACCCTAACCCTTCCGAAAGTCGGAGAAGCTCAAGGATGGTACCGATCGATGCGCGCTACCCCATTTAGTGGGGGTAGAGCCTACTTGCAAGTCTCTCCGACCTTCACAAAAAAAGTTATTCAAGAATATCTCTTTCTCCTATGTGCTTTCATCCCTAACCCTAACCCTAACCCTTCCGAAAGTCGGAGAAGCTCAAGGATGGTACCGATCGATGCGCGCTACCCCATTTAGTGGGGGTAGAGCCTACTTGCAAGTCTCTCCGACCTTCACAAAAAAAGTTATTCAAGAATATCTCTTTCTCCTATGTGCTTTCATCCCTAACCCTAACCCTTCCGAAAGTCGGAGAAGCTCAAGGATGGTACCGATCGATGCGCGCTACCCCATTTAGTGGGGGTAGAGCCTACTTGCAAGTCTCTCCGACCTTCACAAAAAAAGTTATTTAAGAATATCTCTTTCTCCTATGTGCTTTCATCCCTAACCCTAACCCTAACCCTTCCGAAAGTCGGAGAAGCTCAAGGATGGTACCGATCGATGCGCGCTACCCCATTTAGTGGGGGTAGAGCCTACTTGCAAGTCTCTCCGACCTTCACAAAAAACGTTATTCAAGAATATCTCTTTCTCCTATGTGCTTTCATCCCTAACCCTAACCCTAACCCTTCCGAAAGTCGGAGAAGCTCAAGGATGGTACCGATCGATGCGCGCTACCCCATTTAGTGGGGGTAGAGCCTACTTGCAAGTCTCTCCGACCTTCACAAAAAAAGTTATTCAAGAATATCTCCTCAGATTTGGGGGAATTTCGTCGGTCGACCTCTTCCGAAGGTCGTACAAGCTCGGGGATGGTACCAATCGATCCGCAGGACCCAAATTAGTCCAGATGCAACCACTTTCCAAGTCTCTCCGACCTTCACAAAAAAAGTTATTCAAGAATATCTCTTTCTCCTATGTGCTTTCATCCCTAACCCTAACCCTAACCCTTCCGAAAGTCGGAGAAGCTCAAGGATGGTACCGATCGATGCGCGCAACCCCATTTAGTGGGGGTAGAGCCTACTTGCAAGTCTCTCCGACCTTCACAAAAAAAGTTATTCAAGAATATCTCTTTCTCCTATGTGCTTTCATCCCTAACCCTAACCCTAACCCTTCCGAAAGTCGGAGAAGCTCAAGGATGGTACCGATCGATGCGCGCAACCCCATTTAGTGGGGGTAGAGCCTACTTGCAAGTCTCTCCGACCTTCACAAAAAAAGTTATTCAAGAATATCTCTTTCTCCTATGTGCTTTCATCCCTAACCCTAACCCTAACCCTTCCGAAAGTCGGAGAAGCTCAAGGATGGTACCGATCGATGCGCGCTACCCCATTTAGTGGGGGTAGAGCCTACTTGCAAGTCTCTCCGACCTTCACAAAAAAAGTTATTCAAGAATATCTCTTTCTCCTATGTGCTTTCATCCCTAACCCTAACCCTAACCCTTCCGAAAGTCGGAGAAGCTCAAGGATGGTACCGATCGATGCGCGCTACCCCATTTAGTGGGGGTAGAGCCTACTTGCAAGTCTCTCCGACCTTCACAAAAAAAGTTATTCAAGAATATCTCCTCAGATTTGGGGGAATTTCGTCGGTCGACCTCTTCCGAAGGTCGTACAAGCTCGGGGATGGTACCAATCGATCCGCAGGACCCAAATTAGTCCAGATGCAACCACTTTCCAAGTCTCTCCGACCTTCACAAAAAAAGTTATTCAAGAATATCTCTTTCTCCTATGTGCTTTCATCCCTAACCCTAACCCTAACCCTTCCGAAAGTCGGAGAAGCTCAAGGATGGTACCGATCGATGCGCGCTACCCCATTTAGTGGGGGTAGAGCCTACTTGCAAGTCTCTCCGACCTTCACAAAAAAAGTTATTCAAGAATATCTCCTCAGATTTGGGGGAATTTCGTCGGTCGACCTCTTCCGAAGGTCTTACAAGCTCGGGGATGGTACCAATCGATCTGCAGGACCCAAATTAGTCCAGATGCAACCACTTTCCAAGTCTCTCCGACCTTCACAAAAAAAGTTATTCAAGAATATCTCTTTCTCCTATGTGCTTTCATCCCTAACCCTAACCCTAACCCTTCCGAAAGTCGGAGAAGCTCAAGGATGGTACCGATCGATGCGCGCTACCCCATTTAGTGGGGGTAGAGCCTACTTGCAAGTCTCTCCGACCTTCACAAAAAAAGTTATTCAAGAATATCTCTTTCTCCTATGTGCTTTCATCCCTAACCCTAACCCTAACCCTTCCGAAAGTCGGAGAAGCTCAAGGATGGTACTGATCGATGCGCGCTACCCCATTTAGTGGGGGTAGAGCCTACTTGCAAGTCTCTCCGACCTTCACAAAAAAAGTTATTCAAGAATATCTCCTCAGATTTGGGGGAATTTCGTCGGTCGACCTCTTCCGAAGGTCGTACAAGCTCGGGGATGGTACCAATCGATCTGCAGGACCCAAATTAGTCCAGATGCAACCACTTTCCAAGTCTCTCCGACCTTCACAAAAAAAGTTATTCAAGAATATCTCTTTCTCCTATGTGCTTTCATCCCTAACCCTAACCCTAACCCTTCCGAAAGTCGGAGAAGCTCAAGGATGGTACCGATCGATGCGCGCTACCCCATTTAGTGGGGGTAGAGCCTACTTGCAAGTCTCTCCGACCTTCACAAAAAAAGTTATTCAAGAATATCTCTTTCTCCTATGTGCTTTCATCCCTAACCCTAACCCTAACCCTTCCGAAAGTCGGAGAAGCTCAAGGATGGTAACGATCGATGCGCGCTACCCCATTTAGTGGGGGTAGAGCCTACTTGCAAGTCTCTCCGACCTTCACAAAAAAAGTTATTCAAGAATATCTCTTTCTCCTATGTGCTTTCATCCCTAACCCTAACCCTAACCCTTCCGAAAGTCGGAGGAGCTCAAGGATGGTACCGATCGATGCGCGCTACCCCATTTAGTGGGGGTAGAGCCTACTTTCAAGTCTCTCCGACCTTCACAAAAAAAGTTATTCAAGAATATCTCCTCAGATTTGGGGGAATTTCGTCGGTCGACCTCTTCCGAAGGTCGTACAAGCTCGGGGATGGTACCAATCGATCCGCAGGACCCAAATTAGTCCAGATGCAACCACTTTCCAAGTCTCTCCGACCTTCACAAAAAAAGTTATTCAAGAATATCTCTTTCTCCTATGTGCTTTCATCCCTAACCCTAACCCTAACCCTTCCGAAAGTCGGAGAAGCTCAAGGATGGTACCGATCGATGCGCGCTACCCCATTTAGTGGGGGTAGAGCCTACTTGCAAGTCTCTCCGACCTTCACAAAAAACGTTATTCAAGAATATCTCTTTCTCCTATGTGCTTTCATCCCTAACCCTAACCCTAACCCTTCCGAAAGTCGGAGAAGCTCAAGGATGGTACCGATCGATGCGCGCTACCCCATTTAGTGGGGGTAGAGCCTACTTGCAAGTCTCTCCGACCTTCACAAAAAAAGTTATTCAAGAATATCTCCTCAGATTTGGGGGAATTTCGTCGGTCGACCTCTTCCGAAGGTCGTACAAGCTCGGGGATGGTACCAATCGATCTGCAGGACCCAAATTAGTCCAGATGCAACCACTTTCCAAGTCTCTCCGACCTTCACAAAAAAAGTTATTCAAGAATATCTCTTTCTCCTATGTGCTTTCATCCCTAACCCTAACCCTAACCCTTCCGAAAGTCGGAGAAGCTCAAGGATGGTACCGATCGATGCGCGCTACCCCATTTAGTGGGGGTAGAGCCTACTTGCAAGTCTCTCCGACCTTCACAAAAAAAGTTATTCAAGAATATCTCTTTCTCCTATGTGCTTTCATCCCTAACCCTAACCCTAACCCTTCCGAAAGTCGGAGAAGCTCAAGGATGGTACCGATCGATGCGCGCTACCCCATTTAGTGGGAGTAGAGCCTACTTTCAAGTCTCTCCGACCTTCACAAAAAAAGTTATTCAAGAATATCTCCTCAGATTTGGGGGAATTTCGTCGGTCGACCTCTTCCGAAGGTCGTACAAGCTCGGGGATGGTACCAATCGATCCGCAGGACCCAAATTAGTCCAGATGCAACCACTTTCCAAGTCTCTCCGACCTTCACAAAAAAAGTTATTCAAGAATATCTCTTTCTCCTATGTGCTTTCATCCCTAACCCTAACCCTAACCCTTCCGAAAGTCGGAGAAGCTCAAGGATGGTACCGATCGATGCGCGCTACCCCATTTAGTGGGGGTAGAGCCTACTTGCAAGTCTCTCCGACCTTCACAAAAAACGTTATTCAAGAATATCTCTTTCTCCTATGTGCTTTCATCCCTAACCCTAACCCTAACCCTTCCGAAAGTCGGAGAAGCTCAAGGATGGTACCGATCGATGCGCGCTACCCCATTTAGTGGGGGTAGAGCCTACTTGCAAGTCTCTCCGACCTTCACAAAAAAAGTTATTCAAGAATATCTCCTCAGATTTGGGGGAATTTCGTCGGTCGACCTCTTCCGAAGGTCGTACAAGCTCGGAGATGGTACCAATCGATCCGCAGGACCCAAATTAGTCCAGATGCAACCACTTTCCAAGTCTCTCCGACCTTCACAAAAAAAGTTATTCAAGAATATCTCTTTCTCCTATGTGCTTTCATCCCTAACCCTAACCCTAACCCTTCCGAAAGTCGGAGAAGCTCAAAGATGGTACCGATCGATGCGCGCTACCCCATTTAGTGGGGGTAGAGCCTACTTGCAAGTCTCTCCGACCTTCACAAAAAAAGTTATTCAAGAATATCTCTTTCTCCTATGTGCTTTCATCCCTAACCCTAACCCTAACCCTTCCGAAAGTCGGAGAAGCTCAAGGATGGTACCGATAGATGCGCGCTACCCCATTTAGTGGGGGTAGAGCCTACTTGCAAGTCTCTCCGACCTTCACAAAAAAAGTTATTCAAGAATATCTCTTTCTCCTATGTGCTTTCATCCCTAACCCTAACCCTAACCCTTCCGAAAGTCGGAGAAGCTCAAGGATGGTACTGGTCGATGCGCGCAATCCCATTTAGTGGGGGTAGAGCCTACTTGCAAGTCTCTCCGACCTTCACAAAAAAAGTTATTCAAGAATATCTCCTCAGATTTGGGGGAATTTCGTCGGTCGACCTCTTCCGAAGGTCGTACAAGCTCGGGGATGGTACCAATCGATCCGCAGGACCCAAATTAGTCCAGATGCAACCACTTTCCAAGTCTCTCCGACCTTCACAAAAAAAGTTATTCAAGAATATCTCTTTCTCCTATGTGCTTTCATCCCTATCCCTAACCCTAACCCTTCCGAAAGTCGGAGAAGCTCAAGGATGGTACCGATCGATGCGCGCTACCCCATTTAGTGGGGGTAGAGCCTACTTGCAAGTCTCTCCGACCTTCACAAAAAAAGTTATTCAAGAATATCTCTTTCTCCTATGTGCTTTCATCCCTAACCCTAACCCTAACCCTTCCGAAAGTCGGAGAAGCTCAAGGATGGTACTGATCGATGCGCGCTACCCCATTTAGTGGGGGTAGAGCCTACTTGCAAGTCTCTCCGACCTTCACAAAAAAAGTTATTCAAGAATATCTCCTCAGATTTGGGGGAATTTCGTCGGTCGACCTCTTCCGAAGGTCGTACAAGCTCGGGGATGGTACCAATCGATCTGCAGGACCCAAATTAGTCCAGATGCAACCACTTTCCAAGTCTCTCCGACCTTCACAAAAAAAGTTATTCAAGAATATCTCTTTCTCCTATGTGCTTTCATCCCTAACCCTAACCCTAACCCTTCCGAAAGTCGGAGAAGCTCAAGGATGGTACCGATCGATGCGCGCTACCCCATTTAGTGGGGGTAGAGCCTACTTGCAAGTCTCTCCGACCTTCACAAAAAAAGTTATTCAAGAATATCTCTTTCTCCTATGTGCTTTCATCCCTAACCCTAACCCTAACCCTTCCGAAAGTCGGAGAAGCTCAAGGATGTTAACGATCGATGCGCGCTACCCCATTTAGTGGGGGTAGAGCCTACTTGCAAGTCTCTCCGACCTTCACAAAAAAAGTTATTCAAGAATATCTCTTTCTCCTATGTGCTTTCATCCCTAACCCTAACCCTAACCCTTCCGAAAGTCGGAGAAGCTCAAGGATGGTACCGATCGATGCGCGCTACCCCATTTAGTGGGGGTAGAGCCTACTTTCAAGTCTCTCCGACCTTCACAAAAAAAGTTATTCAAGAATATCTCCTCAGATTTGGGGGAATTTCGTCGGTCGACCTCTTTCGAAGGTCGTACAAGCTCGGGGATGGTACCAATCGATCCGCAGGACCCAAATTAGTCCAGATGCAACCACTTTCCAAGTCTCTCCGACCTTCACAAAAAAAGTTATTCAAGAATATCTCTTTCTCCTATGTGCTTTCATCCCTAACCCTAACCCTAACCCTTCCGAAAGTCGGAGAAGCTCAAGGATGGTACCGATCGATGCGCGCTACCCCATTTAGTGGGGGTAGAGCCTACTTGCAAGTCTCTCCGACCTTCACAAAAAACGTTATTCAAGAATATCTCTTTCTCCTATGTGCTTTCATCCCTAACCCTAACCCTAACCCTTCCGAAAGTCGGAGAAGCTCAAGGATGGTACCGATCGATGCGCGCTACCCCATTTAGTGGGGGTAGAGCCTACTTGCAAGTCTCTCCGACCTTCACAAAAAAAGTTATTCAAGAATATCTCCTCAGATTTGGGGGAATTTCGTCGGTCGACCTCTTCCGAAGGTCGTACAAGCTCGGGGATGGTACCAATCGATCCGCAGGACCCAAATTAGTCCAGATGCAACCACTTTCCAAGTCTCTCCGACCTTCACAAAAAAAGTTATTCAAGAATATCTCTTTCTCCTATGTGCTTTCATCCCTAACCCTAACCCTAACCCTTCCGAAAGTCGGAGAAGCTCAAGGATGGTACCGATCGATGCGCGCTACCCCATTTAGTGGGGGTAGAGCCTACTTGCAAGTCTCTCCGACCTTCACAAAAAAAGTTATTCAAGAATATCTCTTTCTCCTATGTGCTTTCATCCCTAACCCTAACCCTAACCCTTCCGAAAGTCGGAGAAGCTCAAGGATGGTACCGATCGATGCGCGCTACCCCATTTAGTGGGGGTAGAGCCTACTTGCAAGTCTCTCCGACCTTCACAAAAAAAGTTATTCAAGAATATCTCTTTCTCCTATGTGCTTTCATCCCTAACCCTAACCCTAACCCTTCCGAAAGTCGGAGAAGCTCAAGGATGGTACCGATCGATGCGCGCTACCCCATTTAGTGGGGGTAGAGCCTACTTGCAAGTCTCTCCGACCTTCACAAAAAAAGTTATTCAAGAATATCTCTTTCTCCTATGTGCTTTCATCCCTAACCCTAACCCTTCCGAAAGTCGGAGAAGCTCAAGGATGGTACCGATCGATGCGCGCTACCCCATTTAGTGGGGGTAGAGCCTACTTGCAAGTCTCTCCGACCTTCACAAAAAAAGTTATTTAAGAATATCTCTTTCTCCTATGTGCTTTCATCCCTAACCCTAACCCTAACCCTTCCGAAAGTCGGAGAAGCTCAAGGATGGTACCGATCGATGCGCGCTACCCCATTTAGTGGGGGTAGAGCCTACTTGCAAGTCTCTCCGACCTTCACAAAAAACGTTATTCAAGAATATCTCTTTCTCCTATGTGCTTTCATCCCTAACCCTAACCCTAACCCTTCCGAAAGTCGGAGAAGCTCAAGGATGGTACCGATCGATGCGCGCTACCCCATTTAGTGGGGGTAGAGCCTACTTGCAAGTCTCTCCGACCTTCACAAAAAAAGTTATTCAAGAATATCTCCTCAGATTTGGGGGAATTTCGTCGGTCGACCTCTTCCGAAGGTCGTACAAGCTCGGGGATGGTACCAATCGATCCGCAGGACCCAAATTAGTCCAGATGCAACCACTTTCCAAGTCTCTCCGACCTTCACAAAAAAAGTTATTCAAGAATATCTCCTCAGATTTGGGGGAATTTCGTCGGTCGACCTCTTCCGAAGGTCGTACAAGCTCGGGGATGGTACCAATCGATCTGCAGGACCCAAATTAGTCCAGATGCAACCACTTTCCAAGTCTCTCCGACCTTCACAAAAAAAGTTATTCAAGAATATCTCTTTCTCCTATGTGCTTTCATCCCTAACCCTAACCCTAACCCTTCCGAAAGTCGGAGAAGCTCAAGGATGGTACCGATCGATGCGCGCAACCCCATTTAGTGGGGGTAGAGCCTACTTGCAAGTCTCTCCGACCTTCACAAAAAAAGTTATTCAAGAATATCTCTTTCTCCTATGTGCTTTCATCCCTAACCCTAACCCTAACCCTTCCGAAAGTCGGAGAAGCTCAAGGATGGTACCGATCGATGCGCGCTACCCCATTTAGTGGGGGTAGAGCCTACTTGCAAGTCTCTCCGACCTTCACAAAAAAAGTTATTCAAGAATATCTCTTTCTCCTATGTGCTTTCATCCCTAACCCTAACCCTAACCCTTCCGAAAGTCGGAGAAGCTCAATGATGGTACCGATCGATGCGCGCTACCCCATTTAGTGGGGGTAGAGCCTACTTGCAAGTCTCTCCGACCTTCACAAAAAAAGTTATTCAAGAATATCTCCTCAGATTTGGGGGAATTTCGTCGGTCGACCTCTTCCGAAGGTCGTACAAGCTCGGGGATGGTACCAATCGATCCGCAGGACCCAAATTAGTCCAGATGCAACCACTTTCCAAGTCTCTCCGACCTTCACAAAAAAAGTTATTCAAGAATATCTCTTTCTCCTATGTGCTTTCATCCCTAACCCTAACCCTAACCCTTCCGAAAGTCGGAGAAGCTCAAGGATGGTACTGATCGATGCGCGCAACCCCATATAGTGGGGGTAGAGCCTACTTGCAAGTCTCTCCGACCTTCACAAAAAAAGTTATTCAAGAATATCTCTTTCTCCTATGTGCTTTCATCCCTAACCCTAACCCTTCCGAAAGTCGGAGAAGCTCAAAGATGGTACCGATCGATGCGCGCTACCCCATTTAGTGGGGGTAGAGCCTACTTGCAAGTCTCTCCGACCTTCACAAAAAAAGTTATTCAAGAATATCTCTTTCTCCTATGTGCTTTCATCCCTAACCCTAACCCTAACCCTTCCGAAAGTCGGAGAAGCTCAAGGATGGTACTGATCGATGCGCGCTACCCCATTTAGTGGGGGTAGAGCCTACTTGCAAGTCTCTCCGACCTTCACAAAAAAAGTTATTCAAGAATATCTCCTCAGATTTGGGGGAATTTCGTCGGTCGACCTCTTCCGAAGGTCGTACAAGCTCGGGGATGGTACCAATCGATCCGCAGGACCCAAATTAGTCCAGATGCAACCACTTTCCAAGTCTCTCCGACCTTCACAAAAAAAGTTATTCAAGAATATCTCTTTCTCCTATGTGCTTTCATCCCTAACCCTAACCCTAACCCTTCCGAAAGTCGGAGAAGCTCAAGGATGGTACCGATCGATGCGCGCTACCCCATTAAGTGGGGGTAGAGCCTACTTGCAAGTCTCTCCGACCTTCACAAAAAAAGTTATTCAAGAATATCTCTTTCTCCTATGTGCTTTCATCCCTAACCCTAACCCTAACCCTAACCCTAACCCTTCCGAAAGTCGGAGAAGCTCAAGGATGGTACCGATCGATGCGCGCTACCCCATTTAGTGGGGGTAGAGCCTACTTGCAAGTCTCTCCGACCTTCACAAAAAAAGTTATTCAAGAATATCTCTTTCTCCTATGTGCTTTCATCCCTAACCCTAACCCTAACCCTTCCGAAAGTCGGAGAAGCTCAAGGATGGTACCGATCGATGCGCGCTACCCCATTTAGTGGGGGTAGAGCCTACTTGCAAGTCTCTCCGACCTTCACAAAAAAAGTTATTCAAGAATATCTCCTCAGATTTGGGGGAATTTCGTCGGTCGACCTCTTCCGAAGGTCGTACAAGCTCGGGGATGGTACCAATCGATCCGCAGGACCCAAATTAGTCCAGATGCAACCACTTTCCAAGTCTCTCCGACCTTCACAAAAAAAGTTATTCAAGAATATCTCTTTCTCCTATGTGCTTTCATCCCTAACCCTAACCCTAACCCTTCCGAAAGTCGGAGAAGCTCAAGGATGGTACCGATCGATGCGCGCTACCCCATTAAGTGGGGGTAGAGCCTACTTGCAAGTCTCTCCGACCTTCACAAAAAAAGTTATTCAAGAATATCTCTTTCTCCTATGTGCTTTCATCCCTAACCCTAACCCTAACCCTTCCGAAAGTCGGAGAAGCTCAAGGATGGTACCGATCGATGCGCGTTACCCCATTTAGTGGGGGTAGAGCCTACTTGCAAGTCTCTCCGACCTTCACAAAAAAAGTTATTCAAGAATATCTCTTTCTCCTATGTGCTTTCATCCCTAACCCTAACCCTAACCCTTCCGAAAGTCGGAGAAGCTCAAGGATGGTACCGATCGATGCGCGCTACCCCATTTAGTGGGGGTAGAGCCTACTTGCAAGTCTCTCCGACCTTCACAAAAAAAGTTATTCAAGAATATCTCCTCAGATTTGGGGGAATTTCGTCGGTCGACCTCTTCCGAAGGTCGTACAAGCTCGGGGATGGTACCAATCGATCCGCAGGACCCAAATTAGTCCAGATGCAACCACTTTCCAAGTCTCTCCGACCTTCACAAAAAAAGTTATTCAAGAATATCTCTTTCTCCTATGTGCTTTCATCCCTAACCCTAACCCTAACCCTTCCGAAAGTCGGAGAAGCTCAAGGATGGTACCGATCGATGCGCGCAACCCCATTTAGTGGGGGTAGAGCCTACTTGCAAGTCTCTCCGACCTTCACAAAAAAAGTTATTCAAGAATATCTCTTTCTCCTATGTGCTTTCATCCCTAACCCTAACCCTAACCCTTCCGAAAGTCGGAGAAGCTCAAGGATGGTACCGATCGATGCGCGCAACCCCATTTAGTGGGGGTAGAGCCTACTTGCAAGTCTCTCCGACCTTCACAAAAAAAGTTATTCAAGAATATCTCTTTCTCCTATGTGCTTTCATCCCTAACCCTAACCCTAACCCTTCCGAAAGTCGGAGAAGCTCAAGGATGGTACCGATCGATGCGCGCTACCCCATTTAGTGGGGGTAGAGCCTACTTGCAAGTCTCTCCGACCTTCACAAAAAAAGTTATTCAAGAATATCTCTTTCTCCTATGTGCTTTCATCCCTAACCCTAACCCTAACCCTTCCGAAAGTCGGAGAAGCTCAAGGATGGTACCGATCGATGCGCGCTACCCCATTTAGTGGGGGTAGAGCCTACTTGCAAGTCTCTCCGACCTTCACAAAAAAAGTTATTCAAGAATATCTCCTCAGATTTGGGGGAATTTCGTCGGTCGACCTCTTCCGAAGGTCGTACAAGCTCGGGGATGGTACCAATCGATCCGCAGGACCCAAATTAGTCCAGATGCAACCACTTTCCAAGTCTCTCCGACCTTCACAAAAAAAGTTATTCAAGAATATCTCTTTCTCCTATGTGCTTTCATCCCTAACCCTAACCCTAACCCTTCCGAAAGTCGGAGAAGCTCAAGGATGGTACCGATCGATGCGCGCTACCCCATTTAGTGGGGGTAGAGCCTACTTGCAAGTCTCTCCGACCTTCACAAAAAAAGTTATTCAAGAATATCTCCTCAGATTTGGGGGAATTTCGTCGGTCGACCTCTTCCGAAGGTCTTACAAGCTCGGGGATGGTACCAATCGATCTGCAGGACCCAAATTAGTCCAGATGCAACCACTTTCCAAGTCTCTCCGACCTTCACAAAAAAAGTTATTCAAGAATATCTCTTTCTCCTATGTGCTTTCATCCCTAACCCTAACCCTAACCCTTCCGAAAGTCGGAGAAGCTCAAGGATGGTACCGATCGATGCGCGCTACCCCATTTAGTGGGGGTAGAGCCTACTTGCAAGTCTCTCCGACCTTCACAAAAAAAGTTATTCAAGAATATCTCTTTCTCCTATGTGCTTTCATCCCTAACCCTAACCCTAACCCTTCCGAAAGTCGGAGAAGCTCAAGGATGGTACTGATCGATGCGCGCTACCCCATTTAGTGGGGGTAGAGCCTACTTGCAAGTCTCTCCGACCTTCACAAAAAAAGTTATTCAAGAATATCTCCTCAGATTTGGGGGAATTTCGTCGGTCGACCTCTTCCGAAGGTCGTACAAGCTCGGGGATGGTACCAATCGATCTGCAGGACCCAAATTAGTCCAGATGCAACCACTTTCCAAGTCTCTCCGACCTTCACAAAAAAAGTTATTCAAGAATATCTCTTTCTCCTATGTGCTTTCATCCCTAACCCTAACCCTAACCCTTCCGAAAGTCGGAGAAGCTCAAGGATGGTACCGATCGATGCGCGCTACCCCATTTAGTGGGGGTAGAGCCTACTTGCAAGTCTCTCCGACCTTCACAAAAAAAGTTATTCAAGAATATCTCTTTCTCCTATGTGCTTTCATCCCTAACCCTAACCCTAACCCTTCCGAAAGTCGGAGAAGCTCAAGGATGGTACTGATCGATGCGCGCTACCCCATTTAGTGGGGGTAGAGCCTACTTGCAAGTCTCTCCGACCTTCACAAAAAAAGTTATTCAAGAATATCTCCTCAGATTTGGGGGAATTTCGTCGGTCGACCTCTTCCGAAGGTCGTACAAGCTCGGGGATGGTACCAATCGATCTGCAGGACCCAAATTAGTCCAGATGCAACCACTTTCCAAGTCTCTCCGACCTTCACAAAAAAAGTTATTCAAGAATATCTCTTTCTCCTATGTGCTTTCATCCCTAACCCTAACCCTAACCCTTCCGAAAGTCGGAGAAGCTCAAGGATGGTACCGATCGATGCGCGCTACCCCATTTAGTGGGGGTAGAGCCTACTTGCAAGTCTCTCCGACCTTCACAAAAAAAGTTATTCAAGAATATCTCTTTCTCCTATGTGCTTTCATCCCTAACCCTAACCCTAACCCTTCCGAAAGTCGGAGAAGCTCAAGGATGGTAACGATCGATGCGCGCTACCCCATTTAGTGGGGGTAGAGCCTACTTGCAAGTCTCTCCGACCTTCACAAAAAAAGTTATTCAAGAATATCTCTTTCTCCTATGTGCTTTCATCCCTAACCCTAACCCTAACCCTTCCGAAAGTCGGAGGAGCTCAAGGATGGTACCGATCGATGCGCGCTACCCCATTTAGTGGGGGTAGAGCCTACTTTCAAGTCTCTCCGACCTTCACAAAAAAAGTTATTCAAGAATATCTCCTCAGATTTGGGGGAATTTCGTCGGTCGACCTCTTCCGAAGGTCGTACAAGCTCGGGGATGGTACCAATCGATCCGCAGGACCCAAATTAGTCCAGATGCAACCACTTTCCAAGTCTCTCCGACCTTCACAAAAAAAGTTATTCAAGAATATCTCTTTCTCCTATGTGCTTTCATCCCTAACCCTAACCCTAACCCTTCCGAAAGTCGGAGAAGCTCAAGGATGGTACCGATCGATGCGCGCTACCCCATTTAGTGGGGGTAGAGCCTACTTGCAAGTCTCTCCGACCTTCACAAAAAACGTTATTCAAGAATATCTCTTTCTCCTATGTGCTTTCATCCCTAACCCTAACCCTAACCCTTCCGAAAGTCGGAGAAGCTCAAGGATGGTACCGATCGATGCGCGCTACCCCATTTAGTGGGGGTAGAGCCTACTTGCAAGTCTCTCCGACCTTCACAAAAAAAGTTATTCAAGAATATCTCCTCAGATTTGGGGGAATTTCGTCGGTCGACCTCTTCCGAAGGTCGTACAAGCTCGGGGATGGTACCAATCGATCTGCAGGACCCAAATTAGTCCAGATGCAACCACTTTCCAAGTCTCTCCGACCTTCACAAAAAAAGTTATTCAAGAATATCTCTTTCTCCTATGTGCTTTCATCCCTAACCCTAACCCTAACCCTTCCGAAAGTCGGAGAAGCTCAAGGATGGTAACGATCGATGCGCGCTACCCCATTTAGTGGGGGTAGAGCCTACTTGCAAGTCTCTCCGACCTTCACAAAAAAAGTTATTCAAGAATATCTCTTTCTCCTATGTGCTTTCATCCCTAACCCTAACCCTAACCCTTCCGAAAGTCGGAGGAGCTCAAGGATGGTACCGATCGATGCGCGCTACCCCATTTAGTGGGGGTAGAGCCTACTTTCAAGTCTCTCCGACCTTCACAAAAAAAGTTATTCAAGAATATCTCCTCAGATTTGGGGGAATTTCGTCGGTCGACCTCTTCCGAAGGTCGTACAAGCTCGGGGATGGTACCAATCGATCCGCAGGACCCAAATTAGTCCAGATGCAACCACTTTCCAAGTCTCTCCGACCTTCACAAAAAAAGTTATTCAAGAATATCTCTTTCTCCTATGTGCTTTCATCCCTAACCCTAACCCTAACCCTTCCGAAAGTCGGAGAAGCTCAAGGATGGTACCGATCGATGCGCGCTACCCCATTTAGTGGGGGTAGAGCCTACTTGCAAGTCTCTCCGACCTTCACAAAAAACGTTATTCAAGAATATCTCTTTCTCCTATGTGCTTTCATCCCTAACCCTAACCCTAACCCTTCCGAAAGTCGGAGAAGCTCAAGGATGGTACCGATCGATGCGCGCTACCCCATTTAGTGGGGGTAGAGCCTACTTGCAAGTCTCTCCGACCTTCACAAAAAAAGTTATTCAAGAATATCTCCTCAGATTTGGGGGAATTTCGTCGGTCGACCTCTTCCGAAGGTCGTACAAGCTCGGGGATGGTACCAATCGATCTGCAGGACCCAAATTAGTCCAGATGCAACCACTTTCCAAGTCTCTCCGACCTTCACAAAAAAAGTTATTCAAGAATATCTCTTTCTCCTATGTGCTTTCATCCCTAACCCTAACCCTAACCCTTCCGAAAGTCGGAGAAGCTCAAGGATGGTACCGATCGATGCGCGCTACCCCATTTAGTGGGGGTAGAGCCTACTTGCAAGTCTCTCCGACCTTCACAAAAAAAGTTATTCAAGAATATCTCTTTCTCCTATGTGCTTTCATCCCTAACCCTAACCCTAACCCTTCCGAAAGTCGGAGAAGCTCAAGGATGGTACCGATCGATGCGCGCTACCCCATTTAGTGGGGGTAGAGCCTACTTGCAAGTCTCTCCGACCTTCACAAAAAAAGTTATTCAAGAATATCTCCTCAGATTTGGGGGAATTTCGTCGGTCGACCTCTTCCGAAGGTCGTACAAGCTCGGGGATGGTACCAATCGATCCGCAGGACCCAAATTAGTCCAGATGCAACCACTTTCCAAGTCTCTCCGACCTTCACAAAAAAAGTTATTCAAGAATATCTCTTTCTCCTATGTGCTTTCATCCCTAACCCTAACCCTAACCCTTCCGAAAGTCGGAGAAGCTCAAGGATGGTACCGATCGATGCGCGCTACCCCATTTAGTGGGGGTAGAGCCTACTTGCAAGTCTCTCCGACCTTCACAAAAAAAGTTATTCAAGAATATCTCCTCAGATTTGGGGGAATTTCGTCGGTCGACCTCTTCCGAAGGTCGTACAAGCTCGGGGATGGTACCAATCGATCTGCAGGACCCAAATTAGTCCAGATGCAACCACTTTCCAAGTCTCTCCGACCTTCACAAAAAAAGTTATTCAAGAATATCTCTTTCTCCTATGTGCTTTCATCCCTAACCCTAACCCTAACCCTTCCGAAAGTCGGAGAAGCTCAAGGATGGTACCGATTGATGCGCGCTACCCCATTTAGTGGGGGTAGAGCCTACTTGCAAGTCTCTCCGACCTTCACAAAAAAAGTTATTCAAGAATATCTCTTTCTCCTATGTGCTTTCATCCCTAACCCTAACCCTAACCCTTCCGAAAGTCGGAGAAGCTCAAGGATGGTACCGATCGATGCGCGCTACCCCATTTAGTGGGAGTAGAGCCTACTTTCAAGTCTCTCCGACCTTCACAAAAAAAGTTATTCAAGAATATCTCCTCAGATTTGGGGGAATTTCGTCGGTCGACCTCTTCCGAAGGTCGTACAAGCTCGGGGATGGTACCAATCGATCCGCAGGACCCAAATTAGTCCAGATGCAACCACTTTCCAAGTCTCTCCGACCTTCACAAAAAAAGTTATTCAAGAATATCTCTTTCTCCTATGTGCTTTCATCCCTAACCCTAACCCTAACCCTTCCGAAAGTCGGAGAAGCTCAAGGATGGTACCGATCGATGCGCGCTACCCCATTTAGTGGGGGTAGAGCCTACTTGCAAGTCTCTCCGACCTTCACAAAAAACGTTATTCAAGAATATCTCTTTCTCCTATGTGCTTTCATCCCTAACCCTAACCCTAACCCTTCCGAAAGTCGGAGAAGCTCAAGGATGGTACCGATCGATGCGCGCTACCCCATTTAGTGGGGGTAGAGCCTACTTGCAAGTCTCTCCGACCTTCACAAAAAAAGTTATTCAAGAATATCTCCTCAGATTTGGGGGAATTTCGTCGGTCGACCTCTTCCGAAGGTCGTACAAGCTCGGAGATGGTACCAATCGATCCGCAGGACCCAAATTAGTCCAGATGCAACCACTTTCCAAGTCTCTCCGACCTTCACAAAAAAAGTTATTCAAGAATATCTCTTTCTCCTATGTGCTTTCATCCCTAACCCTAACCCTAACCCTTCCGAAAGTCGGAGAAGCTCAAGGATGGTACCGATCGATGCGCGCTACCCCATTTAGTGGGGGTAGAGCCTACTTGCAAGTCTCTCCGACCTTCACAAAAAAAGTTATTCAAGAATATCTCTTTCTCCTATGTGCTTTCATCCCTAACCCTAACCCTAACCCTTCCGAAAGTCGGAGAAGCTCAAGGATGGTACCGATCGATGCGCGCTACCCCATTTAGTGGGGGTAGAGCCTACTTGCAAGTCTCTCCGACCTTCACAAAAAAAGTTATTCAAGAATATCTCTTTCTCCTATGTGCTTTCATCCCTAACCCTAACCCTAACCCTTCCGAAAGTCGGAGAAGCTCAAGGATGGTACTGGTCGATGCGCGCAATCCCATTTAGTGGGGGTAGAGCCTACTTGCAAGTCTCTCCGACCTTCACAAAAAAAGTTATTCAAGAATATCTCCTCAGATTTGGGGGAATTTCGTCGGTCGACCTCTTCCGAAGGTCGTACAAGCTCGGGGATGGTACCAATCGATCCGCAGGACCCAAATTAGTCCAGATGCAACCACTTTCCAAGTCTCTCCGACCTTCACAAAAAAAGTTATTCAAGAATATCTCTTTCTCCTATGTGCTTTCATCCCTATCCCTAACCCTAACCCTTCCGAAAGTCGGAGAAGCTCAAGGATGGTACCGATCGATGCGCGCTACCCCATTTAGTGGGGGTAGAGCCTACTTGCAAGTCTCTCCGACCTTCACAAAAAAAGTTATTCAAGAATATCTCTTTCTCCTATGTGCTTTCATCCCTAACCCTAACCCTAACCCTTCCGAAAGTCGGAGAAGCTCAAGGATGGTACTGATCGATGCGCGCTACCCCATTTAGTGGGGGTAGAGCCTACTTGCAAGTCTCTCCGACCTTCACAAAAAAAGTTATTCAAGAATATCTCCTCAGATTTGGGGGAATTTCGTCGGTCGACCTCTTCCGAAGGTCGTACAAGCTCGGGGATGGTACCAATCGATCTGCAGGACCCAAATTAGTCCAGATGCAACCACTTTCCAAGTCTCTCCGACCTTCACAAAAAAAGTTATTCAAGAATATCTCTTTCTCCTATGTGCTTTCATCCCTAACCCTAACCCTAACCCTTCCGAAAGTCGGAGAAGCTCAAGGATGGTACCGATCGATGCGCGCTACCCCATTTAGTGGGGGTAGAGCCTACTTGCAAGTCTCTCCGACCTTCACAAAAAAAGTTATTCAAGAATATCTCTTTCTCCTATGTGCTTTCATCCCTAACCCTAACCCTAACCCTTCCGAAAGTCGGAGAAGCTCAAGGATGTTAACGATCGATGCGCGCTACCCCATTTAGTGGGGGTAGAGCCTACTTGCAAGTCTCTCCGACCTTCACAAAAAAAGTTATTCAAGAATATCTCTTTCTCCTATGTGCTTTCATCCCTAACCCTAACCCTAACCCTTCCGAAAGTCGGAGAAGCTCAAGGATGGTACCGATCGATGCGCGCTACCCCATTTAGTGGGGGTAGAGCCTACTTTCAAGTCTCTCCGACCTTCACAAAAAAAGTTATTCAAGAATATCTCCTCAGATTTGGGGGAATTTCGTCGGTCGACCTCTTTCGAAGGTCGTACAAGCTCGGGGATGGTACCAATCGATCCGCAGGACCCAAATTAGTCCAGATGCAACCACTTTCCAAGTCTCTCCGACCTTCACAAAAAAAGTTATTCAAGAATATCTCTTTCTCCTATGTGCTTTCATCCCTAACCCTAACCCTAACCCTTCCGAAAGTCGGAGAAGCTCAAGGATGGTACCGATCGATGCGCGCTACCCCATTTAGTGGGGGTAGAGCCTACTTGCAAGTCTCTCCGACCTTCACAAAAAACGTTATTCAAGAATATCTCTTTCTCCTATGTGCTTTCATCCCTAACCCTAACCCTAACCCTTCCGAAAGTCGGAGAAGCTCAAGGATGGTACCGATCGATGCGCGCTACCCCATTTAGTGGGGGTAGAGCCTACTTGCAAGTCTCTCCGACCTTCACAAAAAAAGTTATTCAAGAATATCTCCTCAGATTTGGGGGAATTTCGTCGGTCGACCTCTTCCGAAGGTCGTACAAGCTCGGGGATGGTACCAATCGATCCGCAGGACCCAAATTAGTCCAGATGCAACCACTTTCCAAGTCTCTCCGACCTTCACAAAAAAAGTTATTCAAGAATATCTCTTTCTCCTATGTGCTTTCATCCCTAACCCTAACCCTAACCCTTCCGAAAGTCGGAGAAGCTCAAGGATGGTACCGATCGATGCGCGCTACCCCATTTAGTGGGGGTAGAGCCTACTTGCAAGTCTCTCCGACCTTCACAAAAAAAGTTATTCAAGAATATCTCTTTCTCCTATGTGCTTTCATCCCTAACCCTAACCCTAACCCTTCCGAAAGTCGGAGAAGCTCAAGGATGGTACCGATCGATGCGCGCTACCCCATTTAGTGGGGGTAGAGCCTACTTGCAAGTCTCTCCGACCTTCACAAAAAAAGTTATTCAAGAATATCTCTTTCTCCTATGTGCTTTCATCCCTAACCCTAACCCTAACCCTTCCGAAAGTCGGAGAAGCTCAAGGATGGTACCGATCGATGCGCGCTACCCCATTTAGTGGGGGTAGAGCCTACTTGCAAGTCTCTCCGACCTTCACAAAAAAAGTTATTCAAGAATATCTCTTTCTCCTATGTGCTTTCATCCCTAACCCTAACCCTAACCCTTCCGAAAGTCGGAGAAGCTCAAGGATGGTACCGATCGATGCGCGCTACCCCATTTAGTGGGGGTAGAGCCTACTTGCAAGTCTCTCCGACCTTCACAAAAAAAGTTATTTAAGAATATCTCTTTCTCCTATGTGCTTTCATCCCTAACCCTAACCCTAACCCTTCCGAAAGTCGGAGAAGCTCAAGGATGGTACCGATCGATGCGCGCTACCCCATTTAGTGGGGGTAGAGCCTACTTGCAAGTCTCTCCGACCTTCACAAAAAACGTTATTCAAGAATATCTCTTTCTCCTATGTGCTTTCATCCCTAACCCTAACCCTAACCCTTCCGAAAGTCGGAGAAGCTCAAGGATGGTACCGATCGATGCGCGCTACCCCATTTAGTGGGGGTAGAGCCTACTTGCAAGTCTCTCCGACCTTCACAAAAAAAGTTATTCAAGAATATCTCCTCAGATTTGGGGGAATTTCGTCGGTCGACCTCTTCCGAAGGTCGTACAAGCTCGGGGATGGTACCAATCGATCTGCAGGACCCAAATTAGTCCAGATGCAACCACTTTCCAAGTCTCTCCGACCTTCACAAAAAAAGTTATTCAAGAATATCTCCTCAGATTTGGGGGAATTTCGTCGGTCGACCTCTTCCGAAGGTCGTACAAGCTCGGGGATGGTACCAATCGATCTGCAGGACCCAAATTAGTCCAGATGCAACCACTTTCCAAGTCTCTCCGACCTTCACAAAAAAAGTTATTCAAGAATATCTCTTTCTCCTATGTGCTTTCATCCCTAACCCTAACCCTAACCCTTCCGAAAGTCGGAGAAGCTCAAGGATGGTACCGATCGATGCGCGCAACCCCATTTAGTGGGGGTAGAGCCTACTTGCAAGTCTCTCCGACCTTCACAAAAAAAGTTATTCAAGAATATCTCTTTCTCCTATGTGCTTTCATCCCTAACCCTAACCCTAACCCTTCCGAAAGTCGGAGAAGCTCAAGGATGGTACCGATCGATGCGCGCTACCCCATTTAGTGGGGGTAGAGCCTACTTGCAAGTCTCTCCGACCTTCACAAAAAAAGTTATTCAAGAATATCTCTTTCTCCTATGTGCTTTCATCCCTAACCCTAACCCTAACCCTTCCGAAAGTCGGAGAAGCTCAAGGATGGTACCGATCGATGCGCGCTACCCCATTTAGTGGGGGTAGAGCCTACTTGCAAGTCTCTCCGACCTTCACAAAAAAAGTTATTCAAGAATATCTCCTCAGATTTGGGGGAATTTCGTCGGTCGACCTCTTCCGAAGGTCGTACAAGCTCGGGGATGGTACCAATCGATCCGCAGGACCCAAATTAGTCCAGATGCAACCACTTTCCAAGTCTCTCCGACCTTCACAAAAAAAGTTATTCAAGAATATCTCTTTCTCCTATGTGCTTTCATCCCTAACCCTAACCCTAACCCTTCCGAAAGTCGGAGAAGCTCAAGGATGGTACCGATCGATGTGCGCTACCCCATTAAGTGGGGGTAGAGCCTACTTGCAAGTCTCTCCGACCTTCACAAAAAAAGTTATTCAAGAATATCTCTTTCTCCTATGTGCTTTCATCCCTAACCCTAACCCTAACCCTTCCGAAAGTCGGAGAAGCTCAAGGATGGTACCGATCGATGCGCGCTACCCCATTTAGTGGGGGTAGAGCCTACTTGCAAGTCTCTCCGACCTTCACAAAAAAAGTTATTCAAGAATATCTCTTTCTCCTATGTGCTTTCATCCCTAACCCTAACCCTAACCCTTCCGAAAGTCGGAGAAGCTCAAGGATGGTACCGATCGATGCGCGCTACCCCATTTAGTGGGGGTAGAGCCTACTTGCAAGTCTCTCCGACCTTCACAAAAAAAGTTATTCAAGAATATCTCCTCAGATTTGGGGGAATTTCGTCGGTCGACCTCTTCCGAAGGTCGTACAAGCTCGGGGATGGTACCAATCGATCCGCAGGACCCAAATTAGTCCAGATGCAACCACTTTCCAAGTCTCTCCGACCTTCACAAAAAAAGTTATTCAAGAATATCTCTTTCTCCTATGTGCTTTCATCCCTAACCCTAACCCTAACCCTTCCGAAAGTCGGAGAAGCTCAAGGATGGTACCGATCGATGCGCGCAACCCCATTTAGTGGGGGTAGAGCCTACTTGCAAGTCTCTCCGACCTTCACAAAAAAAGTTATTCAAGAATATCTCTTTCTCCTATGTGCTTTCATCCCTAACCCTAACCCTAACCCTTCCGAAAGTCGGAGAAGCTCAAGGATGGTACCGATCGATGCGCGCTACCCCATTTAGTGGGGGTAGAGCCTACTTGCAAGTCTCTCCGACCTTCACAAAAAAAGTTATTCAAGAATATCTCTTTCTCCTATGTGCTTTCATCCCTAACCCTAACCCTAACCCTTCCGAAAGTCGGAGAAGCTCAAGGATGGTACCGATCGATGCGCGCTACCCCATTTAGTGGGGGTAGAGCCTACTTGCAAGTCTCTCCGACCTTCACAAAAAAAGTTATTCAAGAATATCTCCTCAGATTTGGGGGAATTTCGTCGGTCGACCTCTTCCGAAGGTCGTACAAGCTCGGGGATGGTACCAATCGATCCGCAGGACCCAAATTAGTCCAGATGCAACCACTTTCCAAGTCTCTCCGACCTTCACAAAAAAAGTTATTCAAGAATATCTCTTTCTCCTATGTGCTTTCATCCCTAACCCTAACCCTAACCCTTCCGAAAGTCGGAGAAGCTCAAGGATGGTACCGATCGATGTGCGCTACCCCATTAAGTGGGGGTAGAGCCTACTTGCAAGTCTCTCCGACCTTCACAAAAAAAGTTATTCAAGAATATCTCTTTCTCCTATGTGCTTTCATCCCTAACCCTAACCCTAACCCTTCCGAAAGTCGGAGAAGCTCAAGGATGGTACCGATCGATGCGCGCTACCCCATTTAGTGGGGGTAGAGCCTACTTGCAAGTCTCTCCGACCTTCACAAAAAAGTTATTCAAGAATATCTCTTTCTCCTATGTGCTTTCATCCCTAACCCTAACCCTAACCCTTCCGAAAGTCGGAGAAGCTCAAGGATGGTACCGATCGATGCGCGCTACCCCATTTAGTGGGGGTAGAGCCTACTTGCAAGTCTCTCCGACCTTCACAAAAAAAGTTATTCAAGAATATCTCCTCAGATTTGGGGGAATTTCGTCGGTCGACCTCTTCCGAAGGTCGTACAAGCTCGGGGATGGTACCAATCGATCCGCAGGACCCAAATTAGTCCAGATGCAACCACTTTCCAAGTCTCTCCGACCTTCACAAAAAAAGTTATTCAAGAATATCTCTTTCTCCTATGTGCTTTCATCCCTAACCCTAACCCTAACCCTTCCGAAAGTCGGAGAAGCTCAAGGATGGTACCGATCGATGCGCGCAACCCCATTTAGTGGGGGTAGAGCCTACTTGCAAGTCTCTCCGACCTTCACAAAAAAAGTTATTCAAGAATATCTCTTTCTCCTATGTGCTTTCATCCCTAACCCTAACCCTAACCCTTCCGAAAGTCGGAGAAGCTCAAGGATGGTACCGATCGATGCGCGCTACCCCATTTAGTGGGGGTAGAGCCTACTTGCAAGTCTCTCCGACCTTCACAAAAAAAGTTATTCAAGAATATCTCTTTCTCCTATGTGCTTTCATCCCTAACCCTAACCCTAACCCTTCCGAAAGTCGGAGAAGCTCAAGGATGGTACCGATCGATGCGCGCTACCCCATTTAGTGGGGGTAGAGCCTACTTGCAAGTCTCTCCGACCTTCACAAAAAAAGTTATTCAAGAATATCTCTTTCTCCTATGTGCTTTCATCCCTAACCCTAACCCTAACCCTTCCGAAAGTCGGAGAAGCTCAAGGATGGTACCGATCGATGCGCGCTACCCCATTTAGTGGGGGTAGAGCCTACTTGCAAGTCTCTCCGACCTTCACAAAAAAAGTTATTTAAGAATATCTCTTTCTCCTATGTGCTTTCATCCCTAACCCTAACCCTAACCCTTCCGAAAGTCGGAGAAGCTCAAGGATGGTACCGATCGATGCGCGCTACCCCATTTAGTGGGGGTAGAGCCTACTTGCAAGTCTCTCCGACCTTCACAAAAAACGTTATTCAAGAATATCTCTTTCTCCTATGTGCTTTCATCCCTAACCCTAACCCTAACCCTTCCGAAAGTCGGAGAAGCTCAAGGATGGTACCGATCGATGCGCGCTACCCCATTTAGTGGGGGTAGAGCCTACTTGCAAGTCTCTCCGACCTTCACAAAAAAAGTTATTCAAGAATATCTCCTCAGATTTGGGGGAATTTCGTCGGTCGACCTCTTCCGAAGGTCGTACAAGCTCGGGGATGGTACCAATCGATCCGCAGGACCCAAATTAGTCCAGATGCAACCACTTTCCAAGTCTCTCCGACCTTCACAAAAAAAGTTATTCAAGAATATCTCCTCAGATTTGGGGGAATTTCGTCGGTCGACCTCTTCCGAAGGTCGTACAAGCTCGGGGATGGTACCAATCGATCTGCAGGACCCAAATTAGTCCAGATGCAACCACTTTCCAAGTCTCTCCGACCTTCACAAAAAAAGTTATTCAAGAATATCTCTTTCTCCTATGTGCTTTCATCCCTAACCCTAACCCTAACCCTTCCGAAAGTCGGAGAAGCTCAAGGATGGTACCGATCGATGCGCGCAACCCCATTTAGTGGGGGTAGAGCCTACTTGCAAGTCTCTCCGACCTTCACAAAAAAAGTTATTCAAGAATATCTCTTTCTCCTATGTGCTTTCATCCCTAACCCTAACCCTAACCCTTCCGAAAGTCGGAGAAGCTCAAGGATGGTACCGATCGATGCGCGCTACCCCATTTAGTGGGGGTAGAGCCTACTTGCAAGTCTCTCCGACCTTCACAAAAAAAGTTATTCAAGAATATCTCTTTCTCCTATGTGCTTTCATCCCTAACCCTAACCCTAACCCTTCCGAAAGTCGGAGAAGCTCAAGGATGGTACCGATCGATGCGCGCTACCCCATTTAGTGGGGGTAGAGCCTACTTGCAAGTCTCTCCGACCTTCACAAAAAAAGTTATTCAAGAATATCTCCTCAGATTTGGGGGAATTTCGTCGGTCGACCTCTTCCGAAGGTCGTACAAGCTCGGGGATGGTACCAATCGATCCGCAGGACCCAAATTAGTCCAGATGCAACCACTTTCCAAGTCTCTCCGACCTTCACAAAAAAAGTTATTCAAGAATATCTCTTTCTCCTATGTGCTTTCATCCCTAACCCTAACCCTAACCCTTCCGAAAGTCGGAGAAGCTCAAGGATGGTACCGATCGATGTGCGCTACCCCATTAAGTGGGGGTAGAGCCTACTTGCAAGTCTCTCCGACCTTCACAAAAAAAGTTATTCAAGAATATCTCTTTCTCCTATGTGCTTTCATCCCTAACCCTAACCCTAACCCTTCCGAAAGTCGGAGAAGCTCAAGGATGGTACCGATCGATGCGCGCTACCCCATTTAGTGGGGGTAGAGCCTACTTGCAAGTCTCTCCGACCTTCACAAAAAAAGTTATTCAAGAATATCTCTTTCTCCTATGTGCTTTCATCCCTAACCCTAACCCTAACCCTTCCGAAAGTCGGAGAAGCTCAAGGATGGTACCGATCGATGCGCGCTACCCCATTTAGTGGGGGTAGAGCCTACTTGCAAGTCTCTCCGACCTTCACAAAAAAAGTTATTCAAGAATATCTCCTCAGATTTGGGGGAATTTCGTCGGTCGACCTCTTCCGAAGGTCGTACAAGCTCGGGGATGGTACCAATCGATCCGCAGGACCCAAATTAGTCCAGATGCAACCACTTTCCAAGTCTCTCCGACCTTCACAAAAAAAGTTATTCAAGAATATCTCTTTCTCCTATGTGCTTTCATCCCTAACCCTAACCCTAACCCTTCCGAAAGTCGGAGAAGCTCAAGGATGGTACCGATCGATGCGCGCAACCCCATTTAGTGGGGGTAGAGCCTACTTGCAAGTCTCTCCGACCTTCACAAAAAAAGTTATTCAAGAATATCTCTTTCTCCTATGTGCTTTCATCCCTAACCCTAACCCTAACCCTTCCGAAAGTCGGAGAAGCTCAAGGATGGTACCGATCGATGCGCGCTACCCCATTTAGTGGGGGTAGAGCCTACTTGCAAGTCTCTCCGACCTTCACAAAAAAAGTTATTCAAGAATATCTCTTTCTCCTATGTGCTTTCATCCCTAACCCTAACCCTAACCCTTCCGAAAGTCGGAGAAGCTCAAGGATGGTACCGATCGATGCGCGCTACCCCATTTAGTGGGGGTAGAGCCTACTTGCAAGTCTCTCCGACCTTCACAAAAAAAGTTATTCAAGAATATCTCCTCAGATTTGGGGGAATTTCGTCGGTCGACCTCTTCCGAAGGTCGTACAAGCTCGGGGATGGTACCAATCGATCCGCAGGACCCAAATTAGTCCAGATGCAACCACTTTCCAAGTCTCTCCGACCTTCACAAAAAAAGTTATTCAAGAATATCTCTTTCTCCTATGTGCTTTCATCCCTAACCCTAACCCTAACCCTTCCGAAAGTCGGAGAAGCTCAAGGATGGTACCGATCGATGTGCGCTACCCCATTAAGTGGGGGTAGAGCCTACTTGCAAGTCTCTCCGACCTTCACAAAAAAAGTTATTCAAGAATATCTCTTTCTCCTATGTGCTTTCATCCCTAACCCTAACCCTAACCCTTCCGAAAGTCGGAGAAGCTCAAGGATGGTACCGATCGATGCGCGCTACCCCATTTAGTGGGGGTAGAGCCTACTTGCAAGTCTCTCCGACCTTCACAAAAAAAGTTATTCAAGAATATCTCTTTCTCCTATGTGCTTTCATCCCTAACCCTAACCCTAACCCTTCCGAAAGTCGGAGAAGCTCAAGGATGGTACCGATCGATGCGCGCTACCCCATTTAGTGGGGGTAGAGCCTACTTGCAAGTCTCTCCGACCTTCACAAAAAAAGTTATTCAAGAATATCTCCTCAGATTTGGGGGAATTTCGTCGGTCGACCTCTTCCGAAGGTCGTACAAGCTCGGGGATGGTACCAATCGATCCGCAGGACCCAAATTAGTCCAGATGCAACCACTTTCCAAGTCTCTCCGACCTTCACAAAAAAAGTTATTCAAGAATATCTCTTTCTCCTATGTGCTTTCATCCCTAACCCTAACCCTAACCCTTCCGAAAGTCGGAGAAGCTCAAGGATGGTACCGATCGATGCGCGCAACCCCATTTAGTGGGGGTAGAGCCTACTTGCAAGTCTCTCCGACCTTCACAAAAAAAGTTATTCAAGAATATCTCTTTCTCCTATGTGCTTTCATCCCTAACCCTAACCCTAACCCTTCCGAAAGTCGGAGAAGCTCAAGGATGGTACCGATCGATGCGCGCTACCCCATTTAGTGGGGGTAGAGCCTACTTGCAAGTCTCTCCGACCTTCACAAAAAAAGTTATTCAAGAATATCTCTTTCTCCTATGTGCTTTCATCCCTAACCCTAACCCTAACCCTTCCGAAAGTCGGAGAAGCTCAAGGATGGTACCGATCGATGCGCGCTACCCCATTTAGTGGGGGTAGAGCCTACTTGCAAGTCTCTCCGACCTTCACAAAAAAAGTTATTCAAGAATATCTCCTCAGATTTGGGGGAATTTCGTCGGTCGACCTCTTCCGAAGGTCGTACAAGCTCGGGGATGGTACCAATCGATCCGCAGGACCCAAATTAGTCCAGATGCAACCACTTTCCAAGTCTCTCCGACCTTCACAAAAAAAGTTATTCAAGAATATCTCTTTCTCCTATGTGCTTTCATCCCTAACCCTAACCCTAACCCTTCCGAAAGTCGGAGAAGCTCAAGGATGGTACCGATCGATGCGCGCTACCCCATTTAGTGGGGGTAGAGCCTACTTGCAAGTCTCTCCGACCTTCACAAAAAAAGTTATTCAAGAATATCTCCTCAGATTTGGGGGAATTTCGTCGGTCGACCTCTTCCGAAGGTCGTACAAGCTCGGGGATGGTACCAATCGATCTGCAGGACCCAAATTAGTCCAGATGCAACCACTTTCCAAGTCTCTCCGACCTTCACAAAAAAAGTTATTCAAGAATATCTCTTTCTCCTATGTGCTTTCATCCCTAACCCTAACCCTAACCCTTCCGAAAGTCGGAGAAGCTCAAGGATGGTACCGATCGATGCGCGCAACCCCATTTAGTGGGGGTAGAGCCTACTTGCAAGTCTCTCCGACCTTCACAAAAAAAGTTATTCAAGAATATCTCTTTCTCCTATGTGCTTTCATCCCTAACCCTAACCCTAACCCTTCCGAAAGTCGGAGAAGCTCAAGGATGGAACCGATCGATGCGCGCTACCCCATTTAGTGGGGGTAGAGCCTACTTGCAAGTCTCTCCGACCTTCACAAAAAAAGTTATTCAAGAATATCTCTTTCTCCTATGTGCTTTCATCCCTAACCCTAACCCTAACCCTTCCGAAAGTCGGAGAAGCTCAATGATGGTACCGATCGATGCGCGCTACCCCATTTAGTGGGGGTAGAGCCTACTTGCAAGTCTCTCCGACCTTCACAAAAAAAGTTATTCAAGAATATCTCCTCAGATTTGGGGGAATTTCGTCGGTCGACCTCTTCCGAAGGTCGTACAAGCTCGGGGATGGTACCAATCGATCTGCAGGACCCAAATTAGTCCAGATGCAACCACTTTCCAAGTCTCTCCGACCTTCACAAAAAAAGTTATTCAAGAATATCTCTTTCTCCTATGTGCTTTCATCCCTAACCCTAACCCTAACCCTTCCTAAAGTCGGAGAAGCTCAAGGATGGTACCGATCGATGCGCGCAACCCCATTTAGTGGGGGTAGAGCCTACTTGCAAGTCTCTCCGACCTTCACAAAAAAAGTTATTCAAGAATATCTCTTTCTCCTATGTGCTTTCATCCCTAACCCTAACCCTAACCCTTCCGAAAGTCGGAGAAGCTCAAGGATGGTACCGATCGATGCGCGCTACCCCATTTAGTGGGGGTAGAGCCTACTTGCAAGTCTCTCCGACCTTCACAAAAAAAGTTATTCAAGAATATCTCTTTCTCCTATGTGCTTTCATCCCTAACCCTAACCCTAACCCTTCCGAAAGTCGGAGAAGCTCAAGGATGGTACCGATCGATGCGCGCTACCCCATTTAGTGGGGGTAGAGCCTACTTGCAAGTCTCTCCGACCTTCACAAAAAAAGTTATTCAAGAATATCTCCTCAGATTTGGGGGAATTTCGTCGGTCGACCTCTTCCGAAGGTCGTACAAGCTCGGGGATGGTACCAATCGATCCGCAGGACCCAAATTAGTCCAGATGCAACCACTTTCCAAGTCTCTCCGACCTTCACAAAAAAAGTTATTCAAGAATATCTCTTTCTCCTATGTGCTTTCATCCCTAACCCTAACCCTAACCCTTCCGAAAGTCGGAGAAGCTCAAGGATGGTACCGATCGATGCGCGCTACCCCATTTAGTGGGGGTAAAGCCTACTTGCAAGTCTCTCCGACCTTCACAAAAAAAGTTATTCAAGAATATCTCCTCAGATTTGGGGGAATTTCGTCGGTCGACCTCTTCCGAAGGTCGTACAAGCTCGGGGATGGTACCAATCGATCTGCAGGACCCAAATTAGTCCAGATGCAACCACTTTCCAAGTCTCTCCGACCTTCACAAAAAAAGTTATTCAAGAATATCTCTTTCTCCTATGTGCTTTCATCCCTAACCCTAACCCTAACCCTTCCGAAAGTCGGAGAAGCTCAAGGATGGTACCGATCGATGCGCGCTACCCCATTTAGTGGGGGTAGAGCCTACTTGCAAGTCTCTCCGACCTTCACAAAAAAAGTTATTCAAGAATATCTCTTTCTCCTATGTGCTTTCATCCCTAACCCTAACCCTAACCCTTCCGAAAGTCGGAGAAGCTCAAGGATGGTACCGATCGATGCGCGCTACCCCATTTAGTGGGGGTAGAGCCTACTTGCAAGTCTCTCCGACCTTCACAAAAAAAGTTATTCAAGAATATCTCTTTCTCCTATGTGCTTTCATCCCTAACCCTAACCCTAACCCTTCCGAAAGTCGGAGAAGCTCAAGGATGGTACCGATCGATGCGCGCTACCCCATTTAGTGGGGGTAGAGCCTACTTGCAAGTCTCTCCGACCTTCACAAAAAAAGTTATTCAAGAATATCTCCTCAGATTTGGGGGAATTTCGTCGGTCGACCTCTTCCGAAGGTCGTACAAGCTCGGGGATGGTACCAATCGATCCGCAGGACCCAAATTAGTCCAGATGCAACCACTTTCCAAGTCTCTCCGACCTTCACAAAAAAAGTTATTCAAGAATATCTCTTTCTCCTATGTGCTTTCATCCCTAACCCTAACCCTAACCCTTCCGAAAGTCGGAGAAGCTCAAGGATGGTACCGATCGATGCGCGCTACCCCATTAAGTGGGGGTAGAGCCTACTTGCAAGTCTCTCCGACCTTCACAAAAAAAGTTATTCAAGAATATCTCTTTCTCCTATGTGCTTTCATCCCTAACCCTAACCCTAACCCTTCCGAAAGTCGGAGAAGCTCAAGGATGGTACCGATCGATGCGCGCTACCCCATTTAGTGGGGGTAGAGCCTACTTGCAAGTCTCTCCGACCTTCACAAAAAAAGTTATTCAAGAATATCTCTTTCTCCTATGTGCTTTCATCCCTAACCCTAACCCTAACCCTTCCGAAAGTCGGAGAAGCTCAAGGATGGTACCGATCGATGCGCGCTACCCCATTTAGTGGGGGTAGAGCCTACTTGCAAGTCTCTCCGACCTTCACAAAAAAAGTTATTCAAGAATATCTCCTCAGATTTGGGGGAATTTCGTCGGTCGACCTCTTCCGAAGGTCGTACAAGCTCGGGGATGGTACCAATCGATCCGCAGGACCCAAATTAGTCCAGATGCAACCACTTTCCAAGTCTCTCCGACCTTCACAAAAAAAGTTATTCAAGAATATCTCTTTCTCCTATGTGCTTTCATCCCTAACCCTAACCCTAACCCTTCCGAAAGTCGGAGAAGCTCAAGGATGGTACCGATCGATGCGCGCAACCCCATTTAGTGGGGGTAGAGCCTACTTGCAAGTCTCTCCGACCTTCACAAAAAAAGTTATTCAAGAATATCTCTTTCTCCTATGTGCTTTCATCCCTAACCCTAACCCTAACCCTTCCGAAAGTCGGAGAAGCTCAAGGATGGTACCGATCGATGCGCGCTACCCCATTTAGTGGGGGTAGAGCCTACTTGCAAGTCTCTCAGACCTTCACAAAAAAAGTTATTCAAGAATATCTCTTTCTCCTATGTGCTTTCATCCCTAACCCTAACCCTAACCCTTCCGAAAGTCGGAGAAGCTCAAGGATGGTACCGATCGATGCGCGCTACCCCATTTAGTGGGGGTAGAGCCTACTTGCAAGTCTCTCCGACCTTCACAAAAAAAGTTATTCAAGAATATCTCCTCAGATTTGGGGGAATTTCGTCGGTCGACCTCTTCCGAAGGTCGTACAAGCTCGGGGATGGTACCAATCGATCCGCAGGACCCAAATTAGTCCAGATGCAACCACTTTCCAAGTCTCTCCGACCTTCACAAAAAAAGTTATTCAAGAATATCTCTTTCTCCTATGTGCTTTCATCCCTAACCCTAACCCTAACCCTTCCGAAAGTCGGAGAAGCTCAAAGATGGTACCGATCGATGCGCGCTACCCCATTTAGTGGGGGTAGAGCCTACTTGCAAGTCTCTCCGACCTTCACAAAAAAAGTTATTCAAGAATATCTCTTTCTCCTATGTGCTTTCATCCCTAACCCTAACCCTAACCCTTCCGAAAGTCGGAGAAGCTCAAGGATGGTACCGATCGATGCGCGCTACCCCATTTAGTGGGGGTAGAGCCTACTTGCAAGTCTCTCCGACATTCACAAAAAAAGTTATTCAAGAATATCTCCTCAGATTTGGGGGAATTTCGTCGGTCGACCTCTTCCGAAGGTCGTACAAGCTCGGGGATGGTACCAATCGATCCGCAGGACCCAAATTAGTCCAGATGCAACCACTTTCCAAGTCTCTCCGACCTTCACAAAAAAAGTTATTCAAGAATATCTCTTTCTCCTATGTGCTTTCATCCCTAACCCTAACCCTAACCCTTCCGAAAGTCGGAGAAGCTCAAGGATGGTACCGATCGATGCGCGCAACCCCATTTAGTGGGGGTAGAGCCTACTTGCAAGTCTCTCCGACCTTCACAAAAAAAGTTATTCAAGAATATCTCTTTCTCCTATGTGCTTTCATCCCTAACCCTAACCCTAACCCTTCCGAAAGTCGGAGAAGCTCAAGGATGGTACCGATCGATGCGCGCTACCCCATTTAGTGGGGGTAGAGCCTACTTGCAAGTCTCTCCGACCTTCACAAAAAAAGTTATTCAAGAATATCTCTTTCTCCTATGTGCTTTCATCCCTAACCCTAACCCTAACCCTTCCGAAAGTCGGAGAAGCTCAAGGATGGTACCGATCGATGCGCGCTACCCCATTTAGTGGGGGTAGAGCCTACTTGCAAGTTTCTCCGACCTTCACAAAAAAAGTTATTCAAGAATATCTCCTCAGATTTGGGGGAATTTCGTCGGTCGACCTCTTCCGAAGGTCGTACAAGCTCGGGGATGGTACCAATCGATCCGCAGGACCCAAATTAGTCCAGATGCAACCACTTTCCAAGTCTCTCCGACCTTCACAAAAAAAGTTATTCAAGAATATCTCTTTCTCCTATGTGCTTTCATCCCTAACCCTAACCCTAACCCTTCCGAAAGTCGGAGAAGCTCAAGGATGGTACCGATCGATGCGCGCTACCCCATTTAGTGGGGGTAGAGCCTACTTGCAAGTCTCTCCGACCTTCACAAAAAAAGTTATTCAAGAATATCTCCTCAGATTTGGGGGAATTTCGTCGGTCGACCTCTTCCGAAGGTCGTACAAGCTCGGGGATGGTACCAATCGATCTGCAGGACCCAAATTAGTCCAGATGCAACCACTTTCCAAGTCTCTCCGACCTTCACAAAAAAAGTTATTCAAGAATATCTCTTTCTCCTATGTGCTTTCATCCCTAACCCTAACCCTAACCCTTCCGAAAGTCGGAGAAGCTCAAGGATGGTACCGATCGATGCGCGCAACCCCATTTAGTGGGGGTAGAGCCTACTTGCAAGTCTCTCCGACCTTCACAAAAAAAGTTATTCAAGAATATCTCTTTCTCCTATGTGCTTTCATCCCTAACCCTAACCCTAACCCTTCCGAAAGTCGGAGAAGCTCAAGGATGGAACCGATCGATGCGCGCTACCCCATTTAGTGGGGGTAGAGCCTACTTGCAAGTCTCTCCGACCTTCACAAAAAAAGTTATTCAAGAATATCTCTTTCTCCTATGTGCTTTCATCCCTAACCCTAACCCTAACCCTTCCGAAAGTCGGAGAAGCTCAATGATGGTACCGATCGATGCGCGCTACCCCATTTAGTGGGGGTAGAGCCTACTTGCAAGTCTCTCCGACCTTCACAAAAAAAGTTATTCAAGAATATCTCCTCAGATTTGGGGGAATTTCGTCGGTCGACCTCTTCCGAAGGTCGTACAAGCTCGGGGATGGTACCAATCGATCTGCAGGACCCAAATTAGTCCAGATGCAACCACTTTCCAAGTCTCTCCGACCTTCACAAAAAAAGTTATTCAAGAATATCTCTTTCTCCTATGTGCTTTCATCCCTAACCCTAACCCTAACCCTTCCTAAAGTCGGAGAAGCTCAAGGATGGTACCGATCGATGCGCGCAACCCCATTTAGTGGGGGTAGAGCCTACTTGCAAGTCTCTCCGACCTTCACAAAAAAAGTTATTCAAGAATATCTCTTTCTCCTATGTGCTTTCATCCCTAACCCTAACCCTAACCCTTCCGAAAGTCGGAGAAGCTCAAGGATGGTACCGATCGATGCGCGCTACCCCATTTAGTGGGGGTAGAGCCTACTTGCAAGTCTCTCCGACCTTCACAAAAAAAGTTATTCAAGAATATCTCTTTCTCCTATGTGCTTTCATCCCTAACCCTAACCCTAACCCTTCCGAAAGTCGGAGAAGCTCAAGGATGGTACCGATCGATGCGCGCTACCCCATTTAGTGGGGGTAGAGCCTACTTGCAAGTCTCTCCGACCTTCACAAAAAAAGTTATTCAAGAATATCTCCTCAGATTTGGGGGAATTTCGTCGGTCGACCTCTTCCGAAGGTCGTACAAGCTCGGGGATGGTACCAATCGATCCGCAGGACCCAAATTAGTCCAGATGCAACCACTTTCCAAGTCTCTCCGACCTTCACAAAAAAAGTTATTCAAGAATATCTCTTTCTCCTATGTGCTTTCATCCCTAACCCTAACCCTTCCGAAAGTCGGAGAAGCTCAAGGATGGTACCGATCGATGCGCGCTACCCCATTTAGTGGGGGTAGAGCCTACTTGCAAGTCTCTCCGACCTTTACAAAAAAAGTTATTCAAGAATATCTCCTCAGATTTGGGGGAATTTCGTCGGTCGACCTCTTCCGAAGGTCGTACAAGCTCGGGGATGGTACCAATCGATCCGCAGGACCCAAATTAGTCCAGATGCAACCACTTTCCAAGTCTCTCCGACCTTCACAAAAAAAGTTATTCAAGAATATCTCCTCAGATTTGGGGGAATTTCGTCGGTCGACCTCTTCCGAAGGTCGTACAAGCTCGGGGATGGTACCAATCGATCCGCAGGACCCAAATTAGTCCAGATGCAACCACTTTCCAAGTCTCTCCGACCTTCACAAAAAAAGTTATTCAAGAATATCTCTTTCTCCTATGTGCTTTCATCCCTAACCCTAACCCTAACCCTTCCGAAAGTCGGAGAAGCTCAAGGATGGTACCGATCGATGCGCGCAACCCCATTTAGTGGGGGTAGAGCCTACTTGCAAGTCTCTCCGACCTTCACAAAAAAAGTTATTCAAGAATATCTCTTTCTCCTATGTGCTTTCATCCCTAACCCTAACCCTAACCCTTCCGAAAGTCGGAGAAGCTCAAGGATGGTACCGATCGATGCGCGCTACCCCATTTAGTGGGGGTAGAGCCTACTTGCAAGTCTCTCAGACCTTCACAAAAAAAGTTATTCAAGAATATCTCTTTCTCCTATGTGCTTTCATCCCTAACCCTAACCCTAACCCTTCCGAAAGTCGGAGAAGCTCAAGGATGGTACCGATCGATGCGCGCTACCCCATTTAGTGGGGGTAGAGCCTACTTGCAAGTCTCTCCGACCTTCACAAAAAAAGTTATTCAAGAATATCTCCTCAGATTTGGGGGAATTTCGTCGGTCGACCTCTTCCGAAGGTCGTACAAGCTCGGGGATGGTACCAATCGATCCGCAGGACCCAAATTAGTCCAGATGCAACCACTTTCCAAGTCTCTCCGACCTTCACAAAAAAAGTTATTCAAGAATATCTCTTTCTCCTATGTGCTTTCATCCCTAACCCTAACCCTAACCCTTCCGAAAGTCGGAGAAGCTCAAAGATGGTACCGATCGATGCGCGCTACCCCATTTAGTGGGGGTAGAGCCTACTTGCAAGTCTCTCCGACCTTCACAAAAAAAGTTATTCAAGAATATCTCTTTCTCCTATGTGCTTTCATCCCTAACCCTAACCCTAACCCTTCCGAAAGTCGGAGAAGCTCAAGGATGGTACCGATCGATGCGCGCTACCCCATTTAGTGGGGGTAGAGCCTACTTGCAAGTCTCTCCGACATTCACAAAAAAAGTTATTCAAGAATATCTCCTCAGATTTGGGGGAATTTCGTCGGTCGACCTCTTCCGAAGGTCGTACAAGCTCGGGGATGGTACCAATCGATCCGCAGGACCCAAATTAGTCCAGATGCAACCACTTTCCAAGTCTCTCCGACCTTCACAAAAAAAGTTATTCAAGAATATCTCTTTCTCCTATGTGCTTTCATCCCTAACCCTAACCCTAACCCTTCCGAAAGTCGGAGAAGCTCAAGGATGGTACCGATCGATGCGCGCAACCCCATTTAGTGGGGGTAGAGCCTACTTGCAAGTCTCTCCGACCTTCACAAAAAAAGTTATTCAAGAATATCTCTTTCTCCTATGTGCTTTCATCCCTAACCCTAACCCTAACCCTTCCGAAAGTCGGAGAAGCTCAAGGATGGTACCGATCGATGCGCGCTACCCCATTTAGTGGGGGTAGAGCCTACTTGCAAGTCTCTCCGACCTTCACAAAAAAAGTTATTCAAGAATATCTCTTTCTCCTATGTGCTTTCATCCCTAACCCTAACCCTAACCCTTCCGAAAGTCGGAGAAGCTCAAGGATGGTACCGATCGATGCGCGCTACCCCATTTAGTGGGGGTAGAGCCTACTTGCAAGTTTCTCCGACCTTCACAAAAAAAGTTATTCAAGAATATCTCCTCAGATTTGGGGGAATTTCGTCGGTCGACCTCTTCCGAAGGTCGTACAAGCTCGGGGATGGTACCAATCGATCCGCAGGACCCAAATTAGTCCAGATGCAACCACTTTCCAAGTCTCTCCGACCTTCACAAAAAAAGTTATTCAAGAATATCTCTTTCTCCTATGTGCTTTCATCCCTAACCCTAACCCTAACCCTTCCGAAAGTCGGAGAAGCTCAAGGATGGTACCGATCGATGCGCGCTACCCCATTTAGTGGGGGTAGAGCCTACTTGCAAGTCTCTCCGACCTTCACAAAAAAAGTTATTCAAGAATATCTCCTCAGATTTGGGGGAATTTCGTCGGTCGACCTCTTCCGAAGGTCGTACAAGCTCGGGGATGGTACCAATCGATCTGCAGGACCCAAATTAGTCCAGATGCAACCACTTTCCAAGTCTCTCCGACCTTCACAAAAAAAGTTATTCAAGAATATCTCTTTCTCCTATGTGCTTTCATCCCTAACCCTAACCCTAACCCTTCCGAAAGTCGGAGAAGCTCAAGGATGGTACCGATCGATGCGCGCAACCCCATTTAGTGGGGGTAGAGCCTACTTGCAAGTCTCTCCGACCTTCACAAAAAAAGTTATTCAAGAATATCTCTTTCTCCTATGTGCTTTCATCCCTAACCCTAACCCTAACCCTTCCGAAAGTCGGAGAAGCTCAAGGATGGAACCGATCGATGCGCGCTACCCCATTTAGTGGGGGTAGAGCCTACTTGCAAGTCTCTCCGACCTTCACAAAAAAAGTTATTCAAGAATATCTCTTTCTCCTATGTGCTTTCATCCCTAACCCTAACCCTAACCCTTCCGAAAGTCGGAGAAGCTCAATGATGGTACCGATCGATGCGCGCTACCCCATTTAGTGGGGGTAGAGCCTACTTGCAAGTCTCTCCGACCTTCACAAAAAAAGTTATTCAAGAATATCTCCTCAGATTTGGGGGAATTTCGTCGGTCGACCTCTTCCGAAGGTCGTACAAGCTCGGGGATGGTACCAATCGATCTGCAGGACCCAAATTAGTCCAGATGCAACCACTTTCCAAGTCTCTCCGACCTTCACAAAAAAAGTTATTCAAGAATATCTCTTTCTCCTATGTGCTTTCATCCCTAACCCTAACCCTAACCCTTCCTAAAGTCGGAGAAGCTCAAGGATGGTACCGATCGATGCGCGCAACCCCATTTAGTGGGGGTAGAGCCTACTTGCAAGTCTCTCCGACCTTCACAAAAAAAGTTATTCAAGAATATCTCTTTCTCCTATGTGCTTTCATCCCTAACCCTAACCCTAACCCTTCCGAAAGTCGGAGAAGCTCAAGGATGGTACCGATCGATGCGCGCTACCCCATTTAGTGGGGGTAGAGCCTACTTGCAAGTCTCTCCGACCTTCACAAAAAAAGTTATTCAAGAATATCTCTTTCTCCTATGTGCTTTCATCCCTAACCCTAACCCTAACCCTTCCGAAAGTCGGAGAAGCTCAAGGATGGTACCGATCGATGCGCGCTACCCCATTTAGTGGGGGTAGAGCCTACTTGCAAGTCTCTCCGACCTTCACAAAAAAAGTTATTCAAGAATATCTCCTCAGATTTGGGGGAATTTCGTCGGTCGACCTCTTCCGAAGGTCGTACAAGCTCGGGGATGGTACCAATCGATCCGCAGGACCCAAATTAGTCCAGATGCAACCACTTTCCAAGTCTCTCCGACCTTCACAAAAAAAGTTATTCAAGAATATCTCTTTCTCCTATGTGCTTTCATCCCTAACCCTAACCCTAACCCTTCCGAAAGTCGGAGAAGCTCAAGGATGGTACCGATCGATGCGCGCTACCCCATTAAGTGGGGGTAGAGCCTACTTGCAAGTCTCTCCGACCTTCACAAAAAAAGTTATTCAAGAATATCTCTTTCTCCTATGTGCTTTCATCCCTAACCCTAACCCTAACCCTTCCGAAAGTCGGAGAAGCTCAAGGATGGTACCGATCGATGCGCGCTACCCCATTTAGTGGGGGTAGAGCCTACTTGCAAGTCTCTCCGACCTTCACAAAAAAAGTTATTCAAGAATATCTCTTTCTCCTATGTGCTTTCATCCCTAACCCTAACCCTAACCCTTCCGAAAGTCGGAGAAGCTCAAGGATGGTACCGATCGATGCGCGCTACCCCATTTAGTGGGGGTAGAGCCTACTTGCAAGTCTCTCCGACCTTCACAAAAAAAGTTATTCAAGAATATCTCCTCAGATTTGGGGGAATTTCGTCGGTCGACCTCTTCCGAAGGTCGTACAAGCTCGGGGATGGTACCAATCGATCCGCAGGACCCAAATTAGTCCAGATGCAACCACTTTCCAAGTCTCTCCGACCTTCACAAAAAAAGTTATTCAAGAATATCTCTTTCTCCTATGTGCTTTCATCCCTAACCCTAACCCTAACCCTTCCGAAAGTCGGAGAAGCTCAAGGATGGTACCGATCGATGCGCGCAACCCCATTTAGTGGGGGTAGAGCCTACTTGCAAGTCTCTCCGACCTTCACAAAAAAAGTTATTCAAGAATATCTCTTTCTCCTATGTGCTTTCATCCCTAACCCTAACCCTAACCCTTCCGAAAGTCGGAGAAGCTCAAGGATGGTACCGATCGATGCGCGCTACCCCATTTAGTGGGGGTAGAGCCTACTTGCAAGTCTCTCCGACCTTCACAAAAAAAGTTATTCAAGAATATCTCTTTCTCCTATGTGCTTTCATCCCTAACCCTAACCCTTCCGAAAGTCGGAGAAGCTCAAGGATGGTACCGATCGATGCGCGCTACCCCATTTAGTGGGGGTAGAGCCTACTTGCAAGTCTCTCCGACCTTCACAAAAAAAGTTATTCAAGAATATCTCCTCAGATTTGGGGGAATTTCGTCGGTCGACCTCTTCCGAAGGTCGTACAAGCTCGGGGATGGTACCAATCGATCCGCAGGACCCAAATTAGTCCAGATGCAACCACTTTCCAAGTCTCTCCGACCTTCACAAAAAAAGTTATTCAAGAATATCTCTTTCTCCTATGTGCTTTCATCCCTAACCCTAACCCTAACCCTTCCGAAAGTCGGAGAAGCTCAAGGATGGTACCGATCGATGCGCGCAACCCCATTTAGTGGGGGTAGAGCCTACTTGCAAGTCTCTCCGACCTTCACAAAAAAAGTTATTCAAGAATATCTCTTTCTCCTATGTGCTTTCATCCCTAACCCTAACCCTAACCCTTCCGAAAGTCGGAGAAGCTCAAGGATGGTACCGATCGATGCGCGCTACCCCATTTAGTGGGGGTAGAGCCTACTTGCAAGTCTCTCCGACCTTCACAAAAAAAGTTATTCAAGAATATCTCTTTCTCCTATGTGCTTTCATCCCTAACCCTAACCCTAACCCTTCCGAAAGTCGGAGAAGCTCAAGGATGGTACCGATCGATGCGCGCTACCCCATTTAGTGGGGGTAGAGCCTACTTGCAAGTCTCTCCGACCTTCACAAAAAAAGTTATTCAAGAATATCTCCTCAGATTTGGGGGAATTTCGTCGGTCGACCTCTTCCGAAGGTCGTACAAGCTCGGGGATGGTACCAATCGATCCGCAGGACCCAAATTAGTCCAGATGCAACCACTTTCCAAGTCTCTCCGACCTTCACAAAAAAAGTTATTCAAGAATATCTCTTTCTCCTATGTGCTTTCATCCCTAACCCTAACCCTAACCCTTCCGAAAGTCGGAGAAGCTCAAGGATGGTACCGATCGATGCGCGCTACCCCATTTAGTGGGGGTAGAGCCTACTTGCAAGTCTCTCCGACCTTCACAAAAAAAGTTATTCAAGAATATCTCTTTCTCCTATGTGCTTTCATCCCTAACCCTAACCCTAACCCTTCCGAAAGTCGGAGAAGCTCAAGGATGGTACCGATCGATGCGCGCTACCCCATTTAGTGGGGGTAGAGCCTACTTGCAAGTCTCTCCGACCTTCACAAAAAAAGTTATTCAAGAATATCTCTTTCTCCTATGTGCTTTCATCCCTAACCCTAACCCTAACCCTTCCGAAAGTCGGAGAAGCTCAAGGATGGTACTGGTCGATGCGCGCAACCCCATTTAGTGGGGGTAGAGCCTACTTGCAAGTCTCTCCGACCTTCACAAAAAAAGTTATTCAAGAATATCTCCTCAGATTTGGGGGAATTTCGTCGGTCGACCTCTTCCGAAGGTCGTACAAGCTCGGGGATGGTACCAATCGATCCGCAGGACCCAAATTAGTCCAGATGCAACCACTTTCCAAGTCTCTCCGACCTTCACAAAAAAAGTTATTCAAGAATATCTCTTTCTCCTATGTGCTTTCATCCCTATCCCTAACCCTAACCCTTCCGAAAGTCGGAGAAGCTCAAGGATGGTACCGATCGATGCGCGCTACCCCATTTAGTGGGATTAGAGCCTACTTGCAAGTCTCTCCGACCTTCACAAAAAAAGTTATTCAAGAATATCTCTTTCTCCTATGTGCTTTCATCCCTAACCCTAACCCTAACCCTTCCGAAAGTCGGAGAAGCTCAAGGATGGTACTGATCGATGCGCGCTACCCCATTTAGTGGGGGTAGAGCCTACTTGCAAGTCTCTCCGACCTTCACAAAAAAAGTTATTCAAGAATATCTCCTCAGATTTGGGGGAATTTCGTCGGTCGACCTCTTCCGAAGGTCGTACAAGCTCGGGGATGGTACCAATCGATCTGCAGGACCCAAATTAGTCCAGATGCAACCACTTTCCAAGTCTCTCCGACCTTCACAAAAAAAGTTATTCAAGAATATCTCTTTCTCCTATGTGCTTTCATCCCTAACCCTAACCCTAACCCTTCCGAAAGTCGGAGAAGCTCAAGGATGGTACTGATCGATGCGCGCTACCCCATTTAGTGGGGGTAGAGCCTACTTGCAAGTCTCTCCGACCTTCACAAAAAAAGTTATTCAAGAATATCTCCTCAGATTTGGGGGAATTTCGTCGGTCGACCTCTTCCGAAGGTCGTACAAGCTCGGGGATGGTACCAATCGATCTGCAGGACCCAAATTAGTCCAGATGCAACCACTTTCCAAGTCTCTCCGACCTTCACAAAAAAAGTTATTCAAGAATATCTCTTTCTCCTATGTGCTTTCATCCCTAACCCTAACCCTAACCCTTCCGAAAGTCGGAGAAGCTCAAGGATGGTACCGATCGATGCGCGCTACCCCATTTAGTGGGGGTAGAGCCTACTTGCAAGTCTCTCCGACCTTCACAAAAAAAGTTATTCAAGAATATCTCTTTCTCCTATGTGCTTTCATCCCTAACCCTAACCCTAACCCTTCCGAAAGTCGGAGAAGCTCAAGGATGGTAACGATCGATGCGCGCTACCCCATTTAGTGGGGGTAGAGCCTACTTGCAAGTCTCTCCGACCTTCACAAAAAAAGTTATTCAAGAATATCTCTTTCTCCTATGTGCTTTCATCCCTAACCCTAACCATAACCCTTCCGAAAGTCGGAGAAGCTCAAGGATGGTACCGATCGATGCGCGCTACCCCATTTAGTGGGGGTAGAGCCTACTTTCAAGTCTCTCCGACCTTCACAAAAAAAGTTATTCAAGAATATCTCCTCAGATTTGGGGGAATTTCGTCGGTCGACCTCTTCCGAAGGTCGTACAAGCTCGGGGATGGTACCAATCGATCCGCAGGACCCAAATTAGTCCAGATGCAACCACTTTCCAAGTCTCTCCGACCTTCACAAAAAAAGTTATTCAAGAATATCTCTTTCTCCTATGTGCTTTCATCCCTAACCCTAACCCTAACCCTTCCGAAAGTCGGAGAAGCTCAAGGATGGTACCGATCGATGCGCGCTACCCCATTTAGTGGGGGTAGAGCCTACTTGCAAGTCTCTCCGACCTTCACAAAAAACGTTATTCAAGAATATCTCTTTCTCCTATGTGCTTTCATCCCTAACCCTAACCCTAACCCTTCCGAAAGTCGGAGAAGCTCAAGGATGGTACCGATCGATGCGCGCTACCCCATTTAGTGGGGGTAGAGCCTACTTGCAAGTCTCTCCGACCTTCACAAAAAAAGTTATTCAAGAATATCTCCTCAGATTTGGGGGAATTTCGTCGGTCGACCTCTTCCGAAGGTCGTACAAGCTCGGGGATGGTACCAATCGATCTGCAGGACCCAAATTAGTCCAGATGCAACCACTTTCCAAGTCTCTCCGACCTTCACAAAAAAAGTTATTCAAGAATATCTCTTTCTCCTATGTGCTTTCATCCCTAACCCTAACCCTAACCCTTCCGAAAGTCGGAGAAGCTCAAGGATGGTACCGATCGATGCGCGCTACCCCATTTAGTGGGGGTAGAGCCTACTTGCAAGTCTCTCCGACCTTCACAAAAAAAGTTATTCAAGAATATCTCTTTCTCCTATGTGCTTTCATCCCTAACCCTAACCCTAACCCTTCCGAAAGTCGGAGAAGCTCAAGGATGGTACCGATCGATGTGCGCTACCCCATTTAGTGGGGGTAGAGCCTACTTGCAAGTCTCTCCGACCTTCACAAAAAAAGTTATTCAAGAATATCTCCTCAGATTTGGGGGAATTTCGTCGGTCGACCTCTTCCGAAGGTCGTACAAGCTCGGGGATGGTACCAATCGATCCGCAGGACCCAAATTAGTCCAGATGCAACCACTTTCCAAGTCTCTCCGACCTTCACAAAAAAAGTTATTCAAGAATATCTCTTTCTCCTATGTGCTTTCATCCCTAACCCTAACCCTAACCCTTCCGAAAGTCGGAGAAGCTCAAGGATGGTACCGATCGATGTGCGCTACCCCATTAAGTGGGGGTAGAGCCTACTTGCAAGTCTCTCCGACCTTCACAAAAAAAGTTATTCAAGAATATCTCTTTCTCCTATGTGCTTTCATCCCTAACCCTAACCCTAACCCTTCCGAAAGTCGGAGAAGCTCAAGGATGGTACTGATCGATGCGCGCTACCCCATTTAGTGGGGGTAGAGCCTACTTGCAAGTCTCTCCGACCTTCACAAAAAAAGTTATTCAAGAATATCTCTTTCTCCTATGTGCTTTCATCCCTAACCCT